>NC_135810.1:126648159-126839012 GCF_964213995.1 Mustelus asterias | reverse complement strand
TTAATCAGAAGGGGACCAATATCCTGGGGGGTAAATTTGCTAAGGCCATGCAGGGAGGTTTAAACTGATTCGGGGGGGGGGAGGGATCCTGAGTAGTGGGGCTGAAAGTGAGGGATGCATGGATGGGGACTGCAATGCACGGCATTGCAGAGGTGGGGTGGAGCAGGGTTTGAAATGTGTATACTTCAATGCCAGGAGTATTCGCAATAAAGTGGGTGAACTTGCAGCGTGGATCAGTACCTGGGACTTCGATGTTGTGGCTATTTCAGAGACATGGATAGAGCAGGGGCAGGAATGGATGCTGCAGGTCCCGGGGTTCAAATGTTTTAGTCGAAGTAGGGAAGGAGGTAGAAGAGGGGGAGGGGTAGCATTATTGGTCAGAGATTGTATCACAGTGTCAGAGAGGAGGTTTGATGAGGACTTATCTGTTGAGGTAGTATGGGCGGAGATTAGAAATAGGAGAGGAGAGGTCACCCTGTTGGGAGTCTTTTATAGACCTCCTAAAAGTTCTAGAGAGGTTGAGGAAAGGATTGCGGAGTCAATCCTGCTTAGGAGTGAAAGTAATAGGGCAATTGTTATGGGGGATTTTAACTTGACTAATATTGACTGGAATTGTTATAGCTCTAGCTCGTTAGAGGGGTCAGTTTTTGTTCAAAGCGTGCAGGAAGGTTTTTTGACTCAGTATGTAGACAGGCCAACTAGAGGTGAGGCTATATTGGATCTGGTGCTGGGAAATGAGCCAGACCAGGTGCTAGACTTGGAAGTTGGTGTGCATTTTGGTGATAGTGACCACAATTCGGTTACGTTCACCTTAGTGATGGAAAGGGATAGGCATGAACCTCGGGCCAGTGGTTTTAGCTGGGGGAAGGGTAATTATGAGGCTATTAGGAGAGAATTAGGAAACATAGGTTGGACTAGGAGATTACAGGGACTGGGAACGTCCGACATGTGGAGTTTTTTCAAGGAGCAGCTACTGCGAGTCTGTGATAGGTATGTCCCTGTCAGGCAAGGAGGAATTGGTAGGGCTAGGGAACCGTGGTGCACCAAAAAAGTTTCTTTGTTGGTTAAAAAGAAAAAGGAGGCTTATGTTCGGATGAGACGTGAGCACTCGGGTAGTGCACTAGAAAGCTTTAGATTGGCTAAGAGGGAGTTGAAGAGCGAGCTTAGAAGGGCTAAAAGGGGACATGAGAAGACTTTGGCGGATAGGGTTAAAGAGAATCCTAAGGCGTTCTATAGGTATGTCAAGAACAGAAGGTTGGTTAGGGCAAGTTTAGGGCCAGTTATAGATGGCAGAGGGAAGTTATGTGTGGAACCGGAGGAGATTGGTGAAGCATTGAACCAATATTTCTCTTCGGTGTTCACGCAAGGGGACATGAATATAGCTGAGGAGGACACTGGGTTGCAAGGGAGTAGAATAGACAGTATTACAGTTGATAAGGAGGATGTGCAGGATATTCTGGAGGGTCTGAAAATAGATAAATCCCCTGGTCCGGATGGGATTTATCCAAGGATTCTCTGGGAGGCAAGAGAAGTGATTGCAGAGCCTCTGGCTCTGATCTTCAGGTCGTCGTTGGCCTCTGGTATAGTACCAGAAGATTGGAGGTTAGCGAATGTTGTCCCATTGTTTAAGAAGGGGAACAGAGACTTCCCCGGGAATTATAGACCGGTGAGTCTCACTTCTGTTGTCGGCAAGATGTTGGAAAAAATTATAAGGGATAGGATTTATAGTTATTTGGAGAGTAATGAATTGATAGGTGATAGTCAGCATGGTTTTGTGGCAGGTAGGTCGTGCCTTACTAACCTTATTGAGTTTTTTGAGAAAGTGACCAAGGAGGTGGATGGGGGCAAGGCAGTGGACGTGGTATATATGGATTTTAGTAAGGCGTTTGATAAGGTTCACCATGGTAGGCTTCTGCAGAAAATGCAGATGTATGGGATTGGGGGTGATCTAGGAAATTGGATCAGGAATTGGCTAGCGGATAGGAAACAGAGGGTGGTGGTTGATAGTAAATATTCATCATGGAGTGCGGTTACAAGTGGTGTACCTCAGGGATCTGTTTTGGGGCCACTGCTGTTTGTAATATTTATTAATGATCTGGATGAGGGTATAGTTGGGTGGATTAGCAAATTTGCTGATGACACCAAAGTCGGTGGTGTGGTAGACAGTGAGGAAGGGTGTCGTAGTTTGCAGGAAGACTTAGACAGGTTGCAAAGTTGGGCCGAGAGGTGGCGGATGGAGTTTAATGCGGAGAAGTGTGAGGTAATTCACTTTGGTAGGAATAACAGATGTGTTGAGTATAGGGCTAACGGGAGGACTTTGAATAGTGTGGAGGAGCAGAGGGATCTAGGTGTATGTGTGCATAGATCCCTGAAAGTTGGGAATCAAGTAGATAAGGTTGTTAAGAAGGCATATGGTGTCTTGGCGTTTATTGGTAGGGGGATTGAATTTAGGAGTCGTAGCGTTATGTTGCAACTGTACACAACTCTGGTGCGGCCGCACTTGGAGTACTGTGTGCAGTTCTGGTCCCCACATTACAGGAAGGATGTGGAGGCTTTGGAGAGGGTGCAGAGGAGGTTTACCAGGATGTTGCCTGGTATGGAGGGGAGATCCTATGAGGAGAGGCTGAGGGATTTGGGATTGTTTTCGCTGGAAAGGCGGCGGCTAAGAGGGGATCTTATTGAAACATATAAGATGATTAGAGGTTTAGATAGGGTGGATAGTGATAGCCTTTTTCCTCTGCTGGAGAAATCCAGCACGAGGGGGCATGGCTTTAAATTGAGGGGGGGTAGTTATAGAACCGATGTCAGGGGTAGGTTCTTTACCCAGAGGGTGGTGAGGGATTGGAATGCCCTGCCAGCATCAGTAGTAAATGCGCCTAGTTTGGGGGCGTTTAAGAGATCCGTAGATAGGTTCATGGACGAAAAGAAATTGGTTTAGGTTGGAGGGTCACAGTTTTTTTTTAACTGGTCGGTGCAACATCGTGGGCCGAAGGGCCTGTTCTGCGCTGTAATGTTCTATGTTCTATGTTCTATGTTCTATGTATAACACTGACTTGGGTTGCTGCAGCTTTCACACTAACCTTGTAGGTGTTCATTCCCCACTTTTTCACAATGTCAAACTTCTCGCCAGCGATTCCTCGAGCAGCTTCCTCACCGCTGCTGACTGGGCCACTCTGCGACTGGTGAATGCTTGCCGTTCCTGCAGTAAAAGAGGATCGCAGCAACCAGTCAGTCAATCAGACTTTCCACTCAGCTCTGCATTAGCGAATCCTGCAGAGGGGATTGGCCATTTCAGTTTGAGAAATAAAGATAAATATTCCCCCACACACCGGATAGGACCAGCAACCTGCAAAGAACCAGCAGTGTGCTCACAAAAATATCCCAAACACCACCCCAGTTCAGCAAACATTCCAATAGAAGGTACCAGGATTCTGCTGTCACTGCCAGGTTTGGCTACAGTGAGCAAGCAGAGATTTAATTAACAGAAGAGGCACAAAGTGGGAAGTAGGCATGATTGCGAATGGAGGGGCAGTTAGGAGAAAGTTTATGAGGCAGACAGACACACAACAGGATATTGGAGAATCCATGGTCTATGGATCAAACAGAAGGAATGGCTGCCTGTGAATGGTAATTGGGATGGTGGTTAGTCAGAGGCAGTCCTGTGCGCTCTCCCTCAGTGTGTATGCATGTGAGTATGTGTGTGTATGAGAGTGAATGCGAGTGTGTGTGGGCGGGCGCGGGGCGGGCCGAGGGGGGGGCGCGGGGCGGGCCGAGGGGGGGGCGCGGGGCGGGCCGAGGGGGGGGCGCGGGGCGGGCCGAGGGGGGGGCGCGGGGCGGGCCGAGGGGGGGGCGCGGGGCGGGCCGAGGGGGGGGGGCGGGGCGGGCCGAGGGGGGGGGGAGGGGCGGGCCGAGGGGGAGGGGCGGGCCGAGGGGGAGGGGCGGGCCGAGGGGGAGGGGCGGGCAGAGGGGGAGGGGCGGGCAGAGGGGGAGGGGCGGGCAGAGGGGGAGGGGCGGGCAGAGGGGGAGGGGCGGGCAGAGGGGGAGGGGCGGGCAGAGGGGGAGGGGCGGGCAGAGGGGGAGGGGCGGGCAGAGGGGGAGGGGCGGGCAGAGGGGGAGGGGCGGGCAGAGGGGGAGGGGCGGGCAGAGGGGGAGGGGCGGGCAGAGGGGGAGGGGCGGGCAGAGGGGGAGGGGCGGGCAGAGGGGGAGGGGCGGGCAGAGGGGGAGGGGCGGGCAGAGGGGGAGGGGCGGGCAGAGGGGGAGGGGCGGGCAGAGGGGGAGGGGCGGGCAGAGGGGGAGGGGCGGGCAGAGGGGGAGGGGCGGGCAGAGGGGGAGGGGCGGGCAGAGGGGGAGGGGCGGGCAGAGGGGGAGGGGCGGGCAGAGGGGGAGGGGCGGGCAGAGGGGGAGGGGCGGGCAGAGGGGGAGGGGCGGGCAGAGGGGGAGGGGCGGGCAGAGGGGGAGGGGCGGGCAGAGGGGGAGGGGCGGGCAGAGGGGGAGGGGCGGGCAGAGGGGGAGGGGCGGGCAGAGGGGGAGGGGCGGGCAGAGGGGGAGGGGCGGGCAGAGGGGGAGGGGCGGGCAGAGGGGGAGGGGCGGGCAGAGGGGGAGGGGCGGGCAGAGGGGGAGGGGCGGGCAGAGGGGGAGGGGCGGGCAGAGGGGGAGGGGCGGGCAGAGGGGGAGGGGCGGGCAGAGGGGGAGGGGCGGGCAGAGGGGGAGGGGCGGGCAGAGGGGGAGGGGCGGGCAGAGGGGGAGGGGCGGGCAGAGGGGGAGGGGCGGGCAGAGGGGGAGGGGCGGGCAGAGGGGGAGGGGCGGGCAGAGGGGGGAGGGGCGGGCAGAGGGGGAGGGGCGGGCAGAGGGGGAGGGGCGGGCAGAGGGGGAGGGGCGGGCAGAGGGGGAGGGGCGGGCAGAGGGGGAGGGGCGGGCAGAGGGGGAGGGGCGGGCAGAGGGGGAGGGGCGGGCAGAGGGGGAGGGGCGGGCAGAGGGGGAGGGGCGGGCAGAGGGGGAGGGGCGGGCAGAGGGGGAGGGGCGGGCAGAGGGGGAGGGGCGGGCAGAGGGGGAGGGGCGGGCAGAGGGGGAGGGGCGGGCAGAGGGGGAGGGGCGGGCAGAGGGGGAGGGCGGGCAGAGGGGGAGGGGCAGAGGGGGAGGGGCAGAGGGGGAGGGCAGAGGGGGAGGGGCGGGCAGAGGGGGAGGGGCGGGCAGAGGGGGAGGGGCGGGCAGAGGGGGAGGGGCGGGCAGAGGGGGAGGGGCGGGCAGAGGGGAGGGGCGGGCAGAGGGGGAGGGGCGGGCAGAGGGGGAGGGGCGGGCAGAGGGGGAGGGGCGGGCAGAGGGGGAGGGGCGGGCAGAGGGGAGGGGCGGGCAGAGGGGGAGGGGCGGGCAGAGGGGGAGGGGCGGGCAGAGGGGGAGGGGCGGGCAGAGGGGGAGGGGCGGGCAGAGGGGGAGGGGCGGGCAGAGGGGGAGGGGCGGGCAGAGGGGGAGGGGCGGGCAGAGGGGGAGGGGCGGGCAGAGGGGGAGATGAACCCAGGATTTTAGGGTGAGGGTGGGGTTAGGCTCAGGGGAGATGGGGTTCCGCTCAGTTTGAGGGCGAGGGTGTGGGTCACAGAGTTTGAGGGGGAGGTGGGGGTTACAGACAATGTGGGAGTGTGGGGTTAGGCACAGCTCACTGGGCTGGGTGAGGGAGGAACCATGTGGATTGCGAAAGAGGATTTGAGGGAATAGAGGCCATTCTGGAGAGAATTCCTCACCACACCTTGAGGAGTTACGGTGAGGGTTGGGGCAGAGGGCATTTTCCTGTTCTCTACGAGGGGGCATGGTGCAGGGGCAGGGAAGTGGGTTTGGCCACAGCATGTACCTGGTGAAGTGCTGCCCTGACTGGCTATCCGGCTGGCTGCTGATCTGCGGGGTGAGGTGAGCACGCCCCGTTGTTTTGGGGGTGCCACACGTATGCCTGTAGGCAGCAGGAGAGGAAATGGAAAGATGGAGGACAAAGGGTGGGAGGGAGAAAAGGAATCACCATGCCAGGAGACACCACACACACACAGTGATAACACTGGGGACTGGCACTGGGTAGGAAAGGTAGAGGAGCAGAGGATGCAACTTCCCCAGTCACATCCTGGGTTCAAGACTCGCCCCAGAGCGGAGAGCACATAATTCAACACCCTCTGTGAGAGTGCAGAGGGAGTGCCGCATTGTCAGAGGGTCAGTACTGAGGGAGTGTTGCACTGTCAGAGGGTCAGTGCAGAGGGAGTGCCGCACTGTCAGAGGGTCAGTACTGAGGGAGTTCTGCACTGTCAGAGGGTCAGTACTGAGGGAGTGCCGCACTGTCAGAGGGTCAGTGCTGAGGGAGTGCTGCACTGTCAGAGGGTCAGTACTGAGGGAGTGCCGCACTGTCAGAGGGTCAGTACTGAGGGGGTGCAGCACTGTCAGAGGGTCAGTACTGAGGGAGTGTTGCTCTGTCAGAGGGTCAGTACTGAGGGAGGGCGACACTGTCAGAGGGTCAGTGCTGAGGGAGTGCCGCACTGTCAGAGGGTCAGTACTGAGGGAGTGCCGCACTGTCAGAGGGTCAGTACTGAGGGGGTGCAGCACTGTCAGAGGGTCAGTACTGAGGGAGTGCTGCACTGTCAGAGGGTCAGTACTGAGGGAGTGCCGCACTGTCAGAGGGTCAGTGCTGCACTGTCAGAGGGTCAGTACTGAGGGAGTGCCGCACTGTCAGAGGGTCAGTATTGAGGGAGTGCCGCACTGTCAGAGGGTCAGTACTGAGGGAGTGCCGCACTGTCTGAGGGTCAGTGCTGAGGGAGTGCCGCACTGTCAGAGGTCAGTACTGAGGGAGTGCTGCACTGTCAGAGGTACTATTTTTCAGGTGAAATATTAAATTGATGCTTTTCTGCTATTGTGAGTTAAAGTCATTTAGGTCTCAGAGGGAGGCCATTTGGCCCATCGATTGCGTGCTAGCTCTCTGTAGGGTAACACGCCCATTCCCATTCTCCTTGTTCTATCCCTATCGCTGGCAATTTATTTCCCTCAACTCATTCAATTTCATTTTGAATTTTTGTTTCCAGCTTCCTGGCAGGCAGGAGTCGCCACTCAGCGCCACTCGCCGCTCAGCGCCACTCGCCACTCAGCGGCGCTCAGCGCCACTCGCCGCTCAGCGCCGCTCGCCGCTCAGCGCCGCTCGCCGCTCAGCGCCGCTCGCCGCTCAGCGCCGCTCAGCGCCACTCGCCGCTCAGCGCCACTCGCCGCTCTGCGCCACTCGCCGCTCTGCGCCACTCGCCGCTCTGCGCCACTCAGTGCCACTCGCCGCTCAGCGCCACTCGCCGCTCAGTGCCACTCAGCGCCACTCGCCGCTCGGCGCCACTCGCCGCTCGGCGCCGCTCGCCGCTCGGCGCCGCTCGCCGCTCGGCGCCGCTCGCCGCTCTGCGCCACTCGCCGCTCTGCGCCACTCGCCGCTCTGCGCCACTCGCCGCTCTGCGCCACTCAGCGCCACTCAGTGCCACTCGCCACTCAGCGCCACTCAGCGCCACTCAGCGCCACTCGCCGCTCAGCGCCGCTCGCCGCTCTGCGCCACTCGCCGCTCTGCGCCACTCAGCGCCACTCAGTGCCACTCGCCACTCAGCGCCACTCAGCGCCACTCAGCGCCACTCGCCACTCAGCGCCACTCAGCGCCACTCAGCGCCACTCGCCGCTCAGCGCCGCTCAGCGCCACTCGCCGCTCAGCGCCACTCGCCGCTCTGCGCCACTCGCCGCTCTGCGCCACTCGCCGCTCTGCGCCACTCAGTGCCACTCGCCGCTCAGCGCCACTCGCCGCTCAGTGCCACTCAGCGCCACTCGCCGCTCGGCGCCACTCGCCGCTCGGCGCCGCTCGCCGCTCGGCGCCGCTCGCCGCTCGGCGCCGCTCGCCGCTCTGCGCCACTCGCCGCTCTGCGCCACTCGCCGCTCTGCGCCACTCGCCGCTCTGCGCCACTCAGCGCCACTCAGTGCCACTCGCCACTCAGCGCCACTCAGCGCCACTCAGCGCCACTCGCCGCTCAGCGCCGCTCGCCGCTCTGCGCCACTCGCCGCTCTGCGCCACTCGCCGCTCTGCGCCACTCGCCGCTCTGCGCCACTCGCCACTCGGCGCCACTCAGCGCCACTCAGCGCCACTCGCCGCTCAGCGCCACTCGCCACTCAGCGCCACTCGCCACTCAGCGCCACTCGCCACTCAGCGCCGCTCAGCGCCGCTCAGCGCCACTCGCCGCTCTGCGCCACTCGCCGCTCTGCGCCACTCGCCGCTCTGCGCCACTCGCCGCTCTGCGCCACTCGCCGCTCAGTGCCACTCAGCGCCGCTCAGTGCCACTCAGCGCCGCTCAGTGCCACTCAGTGCCACTCGCCGCTCAGCGCCACTCGCCGCTCTGCGCCACTCGCCGCTCTGCGCCACTCAGCGCCGCTCAGTGCCACTCAGTGCCACTCGCCGCTCAGTGCCACTCAGCGCCGCTCAGTGCCACTCAGTGCCACTCGCCGCTCTGCGCCACTCGCCGCTCTGCGCCACTCGCCGCTCAGTGCCACTCAGCGCCGCTCAGTGCCACTCGCCGCTCAGCGCCACCCGCCGCTCAGCGCCACTCGGTGCCACTCAGCGCCACTCTGCGCCACTCAGCGCCGCTCAGTGCCACTCAGCGCCGCTCAGTGCCACTCAGCGCCGCTCAGTGCCACTCAGCGCCACTCGCCGCTCAGCGCCACTCGCCGCTCAGCGCCGCTCGCCGCTCAGCGCCGCTCGCCGCTCAGCGCCGCTCAGCGCCGCTCAGCGCCACTCGCCGCTCTGCGCCACTCGCCGCTCTGCGCCACTCGCCGCTCTGCGCCACTCAGCGCCACTCAGCGCCACTCGCCGCTCAGCGCCACTCGCCGCTCGGCGCCACTCGCCGCTCGGCGCCGCTCGCCGCTCTGCGCCACTCGCCGCTCTGCGCCACTCGCCGCTCTGCGCCACTCGCCGCTCTGCGCCACTCGCCGCTCTGCGCCACTCGCCGCTCTGCGCCACTCGCCGCTCAGTGCCACTCGCCGCTCAGTGCCACTCAGCGCCACTCAGTGCCACTCAGTGCCACTCGCCGCTCAGCGCCACTCGCCGCTCAGCGCCACTCAGCGCCACTCAGCGCCGCTCGCCGCTCTGCGCCACTCGCCGCTCTGCGCCACTCGCCGCTCTGCGCCACTCGCCACTCGGCGCCACTCGCCACTCGGCGCCACTCGGCGCCGCTCGCCGCTCTGCGCCACTCGCCGCTCTGCGCCACTCGCCGCTCAGTGCCACTCAGCGCCGCTCAGTGCCACTCAGCGCCACTCGCCGCTCAGCGCCACTCGCCGCTCTGCGCCACTCGCCGCTCAGTGCCACTCAGCGCCGCTCAGTGCCACTCAGTGCCACTCGCCGCTCTGCGCCACTCGCCGCTCAGTGCCACTCAGCGCCGCTCAGTGCCACTCAGTGCCACTCGCCGCTCTGCGCCACTCGCCGCTCTGCGCCACTCGCCGCTCAGTGCCACTCAGCGCCGCTCAGTGCCACTCAGCGCCGCTCAGTGCCACTCAGCGCCGCTCAGTGCCACTCAGCGCCGCTCAGTGCCACTCGCCGCTCAGCGCCACCCGCCGCTCAGCGCCACTCGGTGCCACTCAGCGCCACTCAGCGCCACTCGCCGCTCTGCGCCACTCGCCGCTCTGCGCCACTCAGCGCCGCTCAGTGCCACTCAGCGCCGCTCAGTGCCACTCAGCGCCACTCGCCGCTCAGCGCCACTCGCCGCTCAGTGCCACTCGCCGCTCAGCGCCGCTCAGCGCCACTCTGCGCCACTCTGCGCCACTCGCCGCTCTGCGCCACTCGCCGCTCTGCGCCACTCAGCGACGCTCAGTGCCACTCAGTGCCACTCGCCGCTCTGCGCCACTCGCCGCTCAGCGCCGCTCAGTGCCGCTCAGCGCCACTCGCCGCTCAGCGCCACTCGCCGCTCTGCGCCACTCGCCGCTCTGCGCCACTCGCCGCTCAGTGCCGCTCAGTGCCACTCAGCGCCGCTCAGTGCCGCTCAGTGCCACTCGCCGCTCAGTGCCACTCAGTGCCACTCGCCGCTCTGCGCCACTCGCCGCTCTGTGCCACTCGCTGCTCAGTGCCACTCAGCGCCGCTCAGTGCCACTCAGCGCCGCTCTGCGCCACTCGCCGCTCTGCGCCACTCGCCGCTCTGCGCCACTCGCCGCTCTGCGCCACTCGCCGCTCTGCGCCACTCGCCGCTCAGTGCCACTCGCCGCTCTGCGCCACTCGCCGCTCAGTGCCACTTAGCGCCGCTCAGTGCCACTCAGCGCCGCTCAGTGCCACTCGCCGCTCAGCGCCACCCGCCGCTCAGCGCCACTCGGTGCCACTCAGCGCCACTCGCCGCTCTGCGCCACTCGCCGCTCTGCGCCACTCGCCGCTGTGCCGCTCAGCGCCGCTCAGTGCCGCTCAGCGCCGCTCAGTGCCACTCAGCGCCACTCGCCGCTCAGCGCCACTCAGTGCCGCTCAGCGCCGCTCAGCGCCGCTCAGCGCCGCTCTGCGCCACTCGCCGCTCTGCGCCACTCGCCGCTCTGCGCCACTCGCCGCTCTGCGCCACTCGCCGCTCTGCGCCACTCAGCGCCGCTCGCCGCTCAGCGCCACTCGCCGCTCAGCGCCGCTCAGTGCCGCTCAGCGCCACTCGCCGCTCAGCGCCACTCGCCGCTCTGCGCCACTCGCCGCTCAGCGCCACTCGCCGCTCTGCGCCACTCGCCGCTCAGTGCCACTCGCCGCTCAGTGCCACTCAGCGCCGCTCAGTGCCACTCAGCGCCGCTCAGTGCCACTCAGCGCCGCTCAGTGCCACTCAGTGCCACTCGCCGCTCTGCGCCACTCGCCGCTCAGTGCCACTCAGTGCCACTCGCCGCTCTGCGCCACTCGCCGCTCTGCGCCACTCGCCGCTCTGCGCCACTCAGCGCCGCTCAGTGCCACTCAGCGCCGCTCAGTGCCACTCAGTGCCACTCAGTGCCACTCAGTGCCACTCGCCGCTCAGCGCCACTCGCCGCTCTGCGCCACTCGCCGCTCTGCGCCACTCGCCGCTCTGCGCCACTCGCCGCTCTGCGCCACTCGCCGCTCTGCGCCACTCAGTGCCAGTCGCCGCTCTGCGCCACTCAGCGCCGCTCAGTGCCGCTCGCCGCTGCTCAGCGCCGCTCAGCGCCGCTCTGCGCCACTCGCCGCTCTGCGCCACTCGCCGCTCTGCGCCACTCGCCGCTCTGCGCCACTCGCCGCTCTGCGCCACTCGCCGCCACTCGCCACTCAGCGCCACTCGCCACTCAGCGCCACTCGCCGCTCTGCGCCACTCGCCGCTCTGCGCCACTCGCCGCTCAGTGCCACTCAGTGCCACTCGCCGCTCTGCGCCACTCGCCGCTCTGCGCCACTCGCCGCTCTGTGCCACTCGCTGCTCAGTGCCACTCGGCGCCGCTCAGTGCCACTCAGCGCCACTCGCCGCTCTGCGCCACTCGCCGCTCTGCGCCACTCGCCGCTCTGCGCCACTCGCCGCTCTGCGCCACTCGCCGCTCTGCGCCACTCGCCGCTCTGCGCCACTCGCCGCTCAGTGCTACTCGCCGCTCTGCGCCACTCGCCGCTCAGTGCCACTCGCCGCTCTGCGCCACTCGCCGCTCAGTGCCACTCAGCGCCGCTCAGTGCCACTCAGCGCCGCTCAGTGCCACTCGCCGCTCAGCGCCACCCGCCGCTCAGCGCCACTCGGTGCCACTCAGCGCCGCTCTGCGCCACTCGCCGCTCTGCGCCACTCGCCGCTCTGCGCCACTCGCCGCTCAGTGCCACTCGCCGCTCAGTGCCGCTCAGTGCCGCTCAGTGCCACTCAGCGCCACTCGCCGCTCAGCGCCACTCAGTGCCACTCAGTGCCGCTCAGCGCCGCTCAGCGCCGCTCAGCGCCACTCGCCGCTCTGCGCCACTCGCCGCTCTGCGCCACTCGCCGCTCTGCGCCGTTCAGTGCCACTCAGTGCCACTCGCCGCTCAGCGCCACTCGCCGCTCAGCGCCGCTCAGTGCCGCTCAGCGCCACTCGCCGCTCTGCGCCACTCGCCGCTCTGCGCCACTCAGCGCCGCTCAGTGCCACTCAGCGCCGCTCAGTGCCACTCAGCGCCGCTCAGTGCCACTCAGCGCCACTCAGCGCCACTCGCCGCTCTGCACCACTCGCCGCTCAGTGCCACTCAGTGCCACTCGCCGCTCTGCGCCACTCGCCGCTCTGCGCCACTCGCCGCTCTGCGCCACTCGCCGCTCAGTGCCACTCAGCGCCGCTCAGTGCCGCTCGCCGCTGCTCAGCGCCGCTCAGCGCCGCTCAGTGCCACTCAGCGCCGCTCTACGCCACTCGCCGCTCTGCGCCACTCGCCGCTCTGCGCCACTCGCCGCTCTGCGCCACTCGCCGCTCTGCGCCACTCGCCGCTCTGCGCCACTCGCCGCTCAGCGCCACTCGCCGCTCAGCGCCACTCGCCACCACTCGCCACTCAGCGCCACTCGCCACTCAGCGCCACTCGCCACTCAGCGCCACTCGCCACTCGGCGCCACTCGGCGCCACTCGGCGCCACTCGCCACTCAGCGCCACTCGCCGCTCAGCGCCACTCAGCGCCACTCGCCACATGCAACAGACTTTCTCACCTCCTGACTCAATCTCTTTTCCAAAACCGTAAACGGTCAGCCTTCCCGATGGTGTCAAAGATTCCGTGGCAATATGTGAACAGGATGACAGTGTCTCCTGATCGTCTGGTCAATATCCCACCGTTAATAAATCACTCACTAGCCAACAATCTCCTCCCTGCTGCTCGAGTTCACAATTGCCTCTGGAATGTGGTGCTTTCAGAATACTTCAAACAAAAACCACTCTCCAGAGGGAAGCAGTCAATGTCAGAGCAAGGGCAGGCAGCGCTGCTTGCGTTTGATCACCCACTGATTGTGTATCACCTGATGATACATCAGAGTTGGTAACAGCATCTACCTCAATCCTCTATCAGCCCCTGGATCACTCCCTAAGTAAGAGTTTTAACAACACCACGTTAAAGTCCAACAGGTTTATTTGGTAGCAAATACCATTAGCTTTCGGAGCTCTGCTCCTTCGAAGGAGCAGCGTTCCGAAAGGTAATGGTACTTGCTACCAAATAAACCTGTTGGACTTTAACCTGGTGTTGTTAAAACTCTTACTGTGTTTTCCCCAGTCCAATGCCGGCATCTCCACATCATCACTCCCTAAGGCCATGTATTTGAATAGACAGTAACAAAACCAGTTTGAAATTTCCATCTGCGACTCAGTGGTAAAAATATTGAGAGTCGAGTCCAGCAAGCGTGGGATCCACGATTAGTGACAATCGCACCAAAAGAATGATAGAATTGGAGAGCGATACAGAACGGGGAGGAAGCCATTTCACCCATTGTGCTGTACCGGCTCTTCCTCAGAGCAATCCAATTAATCCCACTCCCCAATACTCCCCCCCAAGCCCTGTAAATTATCCCCTTTTAAGTATTTCACTCATTGGAAAGTTATTATTGAATCTGCTTCCATCGCCCTTTCAGTTAGCGCCTTCCAGACCTCAACAACTTGTGTAAAAAGAAAAGCTCTCCTTTGGCAATGAGCTTCGATTTGTGTCACTCTGGTTACTGACCCTGTTCCCACTGCACACCGTTTATCCATATTTATTGTACTCTGAACCTTCTCTGCCCCAGGGAGAACAATCGCAGCCTCTGCACATCCCTGCTCCCATGCTAGTAATTCTGCTTTGCACCCTGTCCAAAGACTCGACATCGTTCCAAAATCTGGCCAGATCCGGACGCCATTCTCCAGCTGAGGCGGAACCAGCTGCAGCTAAACTTCCCTGTGCTCTTCAGGCCTTTGTTCATCAAGCCTAGGATCACAAATACCCTTCATAGACAACCTGTTTACCACCCGTGCAGCTTTGTGTACATGAATAAACCTTACTCCACACACCCACCCCAATAGACTCCCCCCAACACGTGGAAATGGCTCCTACTTTAGTGGCTCTGAGTTATCCGGACACAGCGACCAGCCACAGGAGCTGTGTGTGAAGCAGTGCATTGCATGCAGGAGAGGTTGGCAATGTGTAAGGGCAGGAATTCGATATGTGGGGAAACGGGATAGTGACAGAGCTGAGCATTTACTGGAGGCAGAGATGTGTGAAAGCCACAGATCCGCATTCTTCACCATGGTTCCCCCTGCCAGCAGCAATAGCCTGAGCATGAGTAACATCACAGCTCTAACTAGAGGCAGCAAACCTTTCCTCACCCCTTTCCGCTCCTCCCTCCAGTCCTCCCTGTGCCAGAGAGGTGGGATTGAACATTTGGCCCTCAGGATCTGAGAGTAGAGTTTGTTCAAACACGGAATCATCAGGGCTTGCAAATATCACCAGCAAACTGTAAGCTGGAACAATCGAGTTGAATAAATAGCTGCCTACTAGGTTTATAAATCCTGACTTTCGGCACCAGATTGAACACAGATTTTCCTTCCTGACTGCTGCCTAGCGCCCTGTTCTTCCATGGGAGCTGCACTTCCTCTAGCTTGCCTGCAATTTAGAAAAAGAATAGAAATGAGAAACAGTGAAGTGTTATTGTTTGGACATTATGATTGGTGAGACTCTGTACTACACTGACACAGTTACTGTGCGTGGTTACCCTGTGCCTTCACAGATTACCCCATGTGCCATCGCGGGACATCCTGTACACCAGCGGCACTCAGTCAGTATTTAACATTCCGTTTGGCTTTTCCCACCAGGAACGCCCAAGCATGGACCAGACATCGCCACTCCACTGCGCTCCAAATGTTTCTCCCCATCTTCCTGGGAAAACTCACTCCTCGCACCAAACCTCATGACAAAACATATCCCTCAGTCTCCTACCCCCCCACCCTTCCTGCCCCCGAGTATCCCTCACTGACCCTGCCACACCCACGTCATTCACCTACCTTTGATTGTACCAGTGGCGATTATCGCTTCTGTTGTTCCTCCATAGCCACCGGAGACAATACTGGTCTCGTTCAGATTGGGACCTGAAACCATCACTTGCTGAAGGTCCTAATCGCAGAGAAAGGAAAAGAACACAAAACAGCCGTAAACAATCGGCCACATACTTACCGCTCACCATCAGAGTTCAGCCTGAGAGTGCATAGAACATTACAGCGCAGTACAGGCCCTTCGGCCCTCGATGTTGCGCCGACCAGTGAAACCAATCTAAAGCCCATCTAACCTACACTATTCCAATATCATCCATATGTTTATCCAATGACCATTTAAATGTCCTTAATGTTGGCGAGTCCACTACTGTTGCAGGCAGAGCATTCCACACCCTTACTACTCACTCACTCCCCACTCCCACCTCACCCAATGTCACCACATAACCGCTCCCACCCCACCCAGTGCCACTAAAATCAACTTTGATAACAGAAGAATCCCTCGAGATGGTGTGCGAAGAGGACATAAGGAGTTTGCAGATGGATAGAGATCGGCTGAGTGAGTGGGCAAAAATCAGGCAGATGGAGTATAACGTGGGAAAATGTGAAGCTGTTGTGTGAAGAAAAAAAAAAGCAGAGTGTGACTTACACGGAGGAGCGCAGAATCCGAGGTGCAGAGGGATCTCGGTATTCTTGGCCTCAACTACATTCTGTGGTAGTGACTTCATACATTCACCACCCTCTGGGTGAAGAAATTTCTCCTCACCTCAGTTCTAAAAGGTTTACCCCCTTATCCTCAAACTATGACCCCTAGTTCTGGACTCCCCCACCATTGGGAACATTCTTTCTGAATCTACCCTGTTAGAATTTGATAAGTTTCTATGAGATCCCCTTTCACTCTTTTAAATACCAGTGAATATAATTCACTTAGTCTATATAACGTAGTCTCTCCTCATATGACAGACCTACCATACCAGGAATCAGAACTGGTAAACCTTTGCTGTACTCACTCTATAGCAAGGACATCCTTCCTCAGATAAGGTGTGGCCGACTCCTGTATTCAAATCCAAATGAGAGGAACACTGGAAGAAGTTGAAACCCTGGAGATGGATCCTTGGTGAAGGCATGTGAGATAAAGTGTCGTTTAGGAGATTCCAAGGCTTGTTCTTCAAGAGTAGAGGTTGGAAACACTTGTGTGAAAGACAAAGTTCCAGTGAGACCCAGTTGACTCACAGTGTGACAAGCATCTGGAAGGAATTGATGGGAGATCCATACAAGTTGTTCTCGGTGGCACTTGTCACTCGGTTTCAACTTGTCCATGCCGCCCTTTTCTGTTTAAAACCCCTAAACTAATCCCAATTGCCCGCATTTGGCCCATATCCCTCTATACCCATCGTACCCATGTAACTATCTAAATGCTTTTTAAAAGATAAAATTGTACCCACCTCTACTACTACCTCTGGCAGCTTGTTCCAGACACTCACCACCCTGGGTGTGAAAAAATTGCCCCTCTGGACACTTTTGTATCTCTCCCCTCTCACCTTAAACCTATGCCCTCTAGTTTTAGGCTCCCCTACCTTTGGGAAAAGATATTGACTATCTACCTTGTCTATGCCCCTCATTATTTTATAGACCTCTATAAGGTCACCCCTCAGCCTCCTACGCTCCAGAGAAAAAAGTCCCAGTCTATCCAGCGTCTCCTTATAACTCAATCCATCAAGTCCCAGTAGCACCCTAGTAAATCTTTTCTGCACTCTTTCTAGTTTAATAATATCCTTTCTATAATAGGGTGACCAGAATTGCACACAGTATTCCAAGTGTGGCCTTACCAATGTCTTGTACAACTTCAACAAGACGTCCCAACTCCTGTATTCAATATTCTGACCGATGAAACCAAGCATGCTGAATGCCTTCTTCACCACTCTGTCCACTTGTGACTCCACTTTCAAGCAGCTATGAATCTGAACCCCTAGATCTCCTTGTTCTGTAACTCTCCCCAACGCCCTACCATTAACTGAGTAAGTCCTGCCCTGGTTCAATCGACCAAAATGCATCACCTTGCATTTGTCTAAATTAAACTCCATCTGCCATTCATCAGCCCACTGGCCCAATTGATCAAGATCCCGTTGCAATCGGAGATAACTTTCTTCACTATCCACTGCGCCACCAATCTTGGTGTCATCGGCAAACTTACTAACCATGCCTCCTATATTCTCATCCAAATCATTAATATAAATGACAAATAACAGTGGGCCCAGCACTGATCCCTGAGGCACACCACTGGTCACAGCCCTCCAGTTTGAAAAACAACCCTCTAAAACCACCCTCTGGCTTCTGTCAAGAAGCCAATTTTGTATCCATTTAGATACCTCACCCTGGATCCCGTGAGATTTCACTTTATGCAACAATGTGTTTGTAAAGATGTAAAGCATGTTTGTAAAGAATTGTAAAAATGCTGGAGGAAAATGCAGGGGGATTTAAACTAATTTGTCAGGGGAGTGGGAAAAGGAGTTGTAGTCCAGAAGTCAGTGTTGAGGGTGGTGAGGTATTGGGGAAGGTATCAAGGTCAAGGGTGGGTACCGGTAGACAGGAAGATGGGTTGAAGTGTGTCTACTTCAATGCAAGGAGCATCCGGAACAAGGTGGATGAACTTGGGGCGTGGATTGCTACTTGGGACTACGATGTTGTGGCCATTACGGAGACGTGGGTAGAACAAGGACAGGAATGGTTGTTGGACTTTCCGGGGTATAGATGTTTCAGTAAGTGTAGGGAAGCTGGTAAAAGAGGTGGAGGAGTAGCATTGTTAATCAAGGATAGTTTAACGGCTGCGGAAAAGCACTTTGAGGGGGATATGCACACTGAGGTAATATGGGCTGCAGTTAGAAACAGGAAAGGAGCGGTCACGTTGCTAGGAGTTTACTATAGGCCCCCAAATAGTAATAGAGATGTGGAGGAAGAAATTGCTAAGCAGATTATGGATACGTGTGGGGGTCACAGGGTAGTTGTCATGGGGGACTTTAACTTTCCAAATATTGATTGGAACCTTTGTAGGTCAAATAGTTTGGATGGGGCACTTTTTGTGCAGTGTGTGCAGGAGGGTTTCCTGACACAATATGTGGATAGGCCGACAAGGGGTGAGGCCACATTGGATTTGGTACTGGGAAATGAACCGGGCCAAGTGTTAGATTTGGTTGTGGGAGAGAACTTTGGAGATAGTGACCACAATTCGGTGTCTTTTGTTATTGCAATGGAGAGGGATAGGGCCGGACGGCAGGGCAAGGCTTACAATTGGGGGAGAGGTAATTATGATGCGATTAGGCAAGAATTAGGGGGCATAAGATGGGAACAGAAACTGTCAGGGAAAGGCACTGATGAAAAGTGGAACTTTTTCAAGGAACAAATACTGGGTGTCCTTGATAGGTATGTCCCTGTCAGGCAGGGAGGAAATGGCCGAGTGAGGGAACCGTGGTTCACAAAAGAGGTGGAATGTCTTGTGAAAAGGAAGAGGGAAGCTTATGTAGGGATGAGGAAACAAGGTTCAGATGGCTCGACTGAGGGTTACAAGTTAGCAAGGAACGAGCTGAAAAAGGGGCTGAGGAGAGCTAGGAGGGGACATGAGAAGTCCTTGGCGGGTCGGATCAAGGAAAACCCCAAGGCTTTTTACTCTTATGTGAGGAATAAAAGAATGACCAGGGTGAGGTTAGGGCCGGTCAAGGACAGTGGTGGGAACTTGTGTATGGAATCAGTAGAGATAGGCGAGGTGATGAATGAATACTTTTCTTCAGTGTTCACCAAGGAGAGGGGCCATGTTTTTCAGGAAGAGAAGGTGTTACAGGCTAATAGGCTGGAGGAAATAGATGTTCGGAGGGAGGATGTATTGGCAGTTTTGAATAAACTGAAGGTCGATAAGTCCCCTGGGCCTGATGAAATGTATCCTAGGATTCTTTGGGAGGCGAGGGATGAGATTGCAGAGCCTTTGGCTTTGATCTTTGGGTCCTCGCTGTCCACAGGGATGGTACCAGAGGACTGGAGAGTGGCAAATGTTGTTCCTCTGTTTAAGAAAGGGAATAGAAATGACCCTGGTAATTATAGACCGGTTAGTCTGACTTCGGTGGTTGGTAAATTGATGGAAAAGGTCCTTAGGGATGGGATTTACGACCATTTAGAAAGATGCGGATTAATCCGGGATAGTCAGCACGGATTTGTGAAGGGCAAATCGTGCCTCACAAATTTGATAGAATTTTTTGAGGAGGTAACTAGGTGTGTTGATGAAGGTAGGGCGGTTGATGTCATATACATGGATTTTAGTAAGGCGTTTGATAAGGTCCCCCATGGTCGGCTTATGATGAAAGTAAGGAGGTGTGGGATAGAGGGAAAGTTGGCCGATTGGATAGGTAACTGGCTGTCTGATCGAAGACAGAGGGTGGTGGTGGATGGAACATTTTCGGACTGGAGGCAGGTTGCTAGCGGAGTGCCGCAGGGATCGGTGCTTGGTCCTCTGCTCTTTGTGATTTTTATTAATGACTTAGAGGAGGGGGCTGAAGGGTGGATCAGTAAATTTGCTGATGACACCAAGATTGGTGGAGTAGTGGATGAGGTGGAGGGCTGTTGTAGGCTGCAAAGAGACATAGATAGGATGCAAAGCTGGGCTGAAAAATGGCAAATGGAGTTTAACCCTGATAAATGTGAGGTGATTCATTTTGGTAGGACTAATTTAAATGTGGATTACAGGGTCAAAGGTAGGGTTCTGAAGACTGTGGAGGAACAGAGAGATCTTGGGGTCCATATCCACAGATCTCTAAAGGTTGCCACTCAAGTGGATAGAGCTGTGAAGAAGGCATATAGTGTGTTAGCCTTTATTAACAGGGGGTTGGAGTTTAAGAGCCGTGGGGTTATGCTGCAACTGTACAGGACCTTGGTGAGACCGCATTTGGAATATTGCGTGCAGTTCTGGTCACCTCACTATAAGAAGGATGTGGAAGCGCTGGAAAGAGTGCAGAGGAGATTTACCAGGATGCTGCCTGGTTTGGAGTGTCGGTCTTATGAGGAAAGGTTGAGGGAGCTGGGGCTGTTCTCTCTGGAGCGGAGGAGATTGAGGGGAGACTTAATAGAGGTTTATAAAATGATGAAGGGGATAGATCGAGTGAACGTTCAAAGACTATTTCCTCGGGTGGATGGAGCTATTACGAGGGGGCATAACTATAGGGTTCATGGTGGGAGATATAGGAAGGATATCAGAGGTAGGTTCTTCACGCAGAGAGTGGTTGGGGTGTGGAATGGACTGCCTGCAGTGATAGTGGTCAGACACTTTAGGAACATTTAAGCGGTTATTGGATAGGCACATGGAGCACACCAGGATGGTAGGGAGTGGGATAGCTTGATCTTGGTTTCAGATGAAGGTCGGCACAACATCGTGGGCCGAAGGGCCTGTTCTGTGCTGTACTGTTCTATGTTCTAAAAGAAAACAGTGTGTGCTTCCTTTAAAAGCTGGGTGTGAGGTCAGTGCTTGGATGCAGAGTGCACACAGACTGGAGGCAGCAGGAGAGGAAATGGAGAGATGGAGGACAAAGGGTGGGAGGGAGAAAAGAAATCAACATGTCAGAAGATACCACACACACAGTGATAAGATGATCAGAGGATTAGATAGGGTGGATAGTGAGAGCCTTTTTCCTCGGATGGTGATGGCTAGCACGAGGGGACATAGCTTTAAATTGAGGGGTGAGAGATATAGGACAGATGTTAGAGGTAGGTTCTTTACTCAGAGAGTAGTAAGGGCGTGGAACGCCCTG
Source organism: Mustelus asterias (assembly GCF_964213995.1). Taxonomy (NCBI): domain Eukaryota; kingdom Metazoa; phylum Chordata; class Chondrichthyes; order Carcharhiniformes; family Triakidae; genus Mustelus; species Mustelus asterias. The sequence goes on along the minus strand of NC_135810.1, from coordinate 126,818,304 downwards.
CCTGCAGCAGTGGTGGACTCGTCAACGTTGAGAGAGTTCAAATGGTTATTGGATAAACATGGATGATATTGGAATAGTGTAGATTAGAGGGGCTTTAGATTGGTATCACTGGTCGGCGCAACATCGAGGGCCGAATGGCCTGTACTGCGCTGTAATGTTCTATGTTCTAACACTGGGGACTGCGACATTTGCAACATTGGTTTCGTGGACCAAGCATCAGGGTTGCCTTGGTAACAGGCTGTTGCATTTTAATAGCCTATCTGTTTAAAAAAGACACTCAGCTATGAAGAGCCTATCAGATTTGAATTTGCTGTTGTTGACAACCTCAGACCAATCGTGGTGTAAGAAAATTACGAGGTCATCACAGGTATAAAGGCCAAAGCAACAGCCATGTCAGAGGAACATCCCTAGAGCCAGGGCCAGATCAACTGAAGCAGTTAGATCAACTGAAAGTTAGTCCTTAACTCTGTCAGCTTCAGATATGTCTTAAGAGTACTCACCATTTCACCAGAGAAAAATACCAAATCAGACAGCGCTTACAGACAGTAGACAACTACAGAAGAACTCCAAACCTTTTCCAAGTTATCAGACCTGGTTGCATATAGTTTTTTTTTAAAGTGACAAAGATCCTGTTATTACTGTTTTGGTACTGAATGGTCCTTCTCTTTATTTGAACAGCATTTCAGTCGAACCATTCTTTACTTAAAATGTTACTGGTTTAGTTTAAATTCCGGTCGGTTGAATAAAATAACTTGTTAATTATTCACTTACAAGGCGAGTGTCAGGTCTTTATATTAACGAACCTCTAAATATTAATGAAGAACAGTTAACACCTTCCCAAACACTTTTATCAGATTACGAACCGAGGTAACAGGGATCAACCTGCATCGTAACAGTACTTACTGAGAACATAAGTGTATAAGATAGATTTTGTCATTTGTGTAATCCTTATAAATCTGTAAAGGTAGTTAAAGGTTCATCAGCTGACTCCTGTGACTCTGTTCAGTAGCTGTCCCCCACATTTCCAAACAAAAAAATCAAAGGAAGGATCTATCAAACCGGGTTCCACCCTGGGGTCTGACTTGCTCAGTCGTATCAGCTGGGATTGTAACACTGTAGTGGACGAGGGGATCCAGCTTCCTTTGTGCATCAACATTTCCCAATTCGTCACCATTTAAATAATACTCTGCTACTGTTTCTCTGGTCAAAGTGGGTAACTTCACATTCATCCACATTGCACTGCACATGCTGAGTATTTGCCCACTCTCTCATATTGTCTAAACTTAAAGTTTAAAATTTTATCCATGTCACAAGTAGGCTTACATTAACACTGCAATAAAGTTACTGTGAAAGTCCCCTAGTCGCCACACTCCGGCGCCTGTTCAGGTACATTGAGGGAGAATTTAACATGGCCAATACACCTAACCAGCACGTCTTTCAGACTGAGAGGGGAAACCGGAGCACCCGGAGGAAACCCATGCAGACACGGAGAGAATGTGCAGAGTCTCCATTTACAGGAAGGATAACATTGCCTGACAGATGGGCATCAGAGTTGACCCTGGGGTGTTGCGAGAGGTTGGCGTGCAAGAGTGAGTGAAATATTTTGTGAACTATGATCTACCTGACACTCAGAGTGCCAGAGACCCGTTTACATTAATTCTGGTCTGTTCCCTGTTCAGCATGCTGGGAGGTGATGTTACCTGCTCTAAACTATCGTCCTCTGGTAAACCCGCCGTGTCACCGTTACTGTTTATGGCAATTTCCATTGTGGCCGCCTTTCCCATGATCCCGTCTGTCATTGTTCAGATCTGTTGGAAAACAGACAAAACAAGTTTTACAGTTCTACAGGTTAAAGGTTAAAGATCCCTCAGTGCATAGTTCACCCCAGAACCAGGTCAGCGTGCCTCCCTCACGCCAAACACAACCTCACCTTCTCAAGGGCAACTAGGGATGGGCAATCAACGCTGGCCCAGCCAGCGACGCCCATGTCCCACGAATGAATGAAAAAAACATGACTCAATCTCATCACCTCTGATGGGATCGCACTATGCACAAAACAACTGCCACATTTGCCAACATCAGTAAATGAGTGAAAGACATTTGAGATGCTGATCAAACAGAAACTAGAGTTTAACTTAATTTGTTCTTCTCTCACTCGTGTGATTGGACGAGCAGCCCGGTGACCAGGAGTTCCAATCACACCAGAACAGCAGCTGAAGTGAATTCAATATCTGACCTTCGTTCAGTGCCCGTGAACCCCCACCTCCCCCCCGGGGTCACAGGGTCAATGCCCATGAACCCCCCCCCGGGGTCACAGGGTCAGTGCCTGTGAATCCCCCCCCCCCCCCCCCCCCGGGGTCACAAGGTCAGTGCCCGTGAACCCCCCGGGCAGATGGAATTTAACCCGGATAAAGGTGGGAGGTGATGCGATTTGCAAGGTCTACTGCAGAAGGAAAGTATAGAGCAAATAGTAGAGCCATTCCTGTTCCCTGAAGGTGGATAGTCAGAAGCTTTTTCCCAGGGTGGAAGAGTCAATTACTCGGGGGCACAGGTTTAAGGTGCGAGGGGCAAGGTTTAAAGGAGATCATTTATTAATGATCTGGATGAGGGTATAGTTGGGTGGATTAGCAAATTTGCTGATGACACCAAAGTCGGTGGTGTGGTAGACAGTGAGGAAGGGTGTCGTAGTTTGCAGGAAGACTTAGACAGGTTGCAAAGTTGGGCCGAGAGGTGGCGGATGGAGTTTAATGCGGAGAAGTGTGAGGTAATTCACTTTGGTAGGAATAACAGATGTGTTGAGTATAGGGCTAACGGGAGGACTTTGAATAGTGTGGAGGAGCAGAGGGATCTAGGTGTATGTGTGCATAGATCCCTGAAAGTTGGGAATCAAGTAGATAAGGTTGTTAAGAAGGCATATGGTGTCTTGGCGTTTATTGGTAGGGGGGTTGAATTTAGGAGTCGTAGCGTTATGTTGCAACTGTACACAACTCTGGTGCGGCCGCACTTGGAGTACTGTGTGCAGTTCTGGTCCCCACATTACAGGAAGGATGTGGAGGCTTTGGAGAGGGTGCAGAGGAGGTTTACCAGGATGTTGCCTGGTATGGAGGGGAGATCCTATGAGGAGAGGCTGAGGGATTTGGGATTGTTTTCGCTGGAAAGGCGGCGGCTAAGAGGGGATCTTATTGAAACATATAAGATGATTAGAGGTTTAGATAGGGTGGATAGTGATAGCCTTTTTCCTCTGATGGAGAAATCCAGCACGAGGGGGCATGGCTTTAAATTGAGGGGGGGTAGTTATAGAACCGATGTCAGGGGTAGGTTCTTTACCCAGAGGGTGGTGAGGGATTGGAATGCCCTGCCAGCATCAGTTGTAAATGCGCCTAGTTTGGGGGCGTTTAAGAGATCCGTAGATAGGTTCATGGACGAAAAGAAATTGGTTTAGGTTGGAGGGTCACAGTTTTTTTTTTTAACTGGTCGGTGCAACATCGTGGGCCGAAGGGCCTGTTCTGCGCTGTAATGTTCTATGTTCTATGTTCTATGTACGAGGCAGATTGTTTACACAGAGGGTGGTGGGTCACTGGAACTCGTTGCTGGGGGAGGTAGTGGAAGCGGATACGGTAGTGACTTTTAAGGGACGTCTTGACAAGTACATGAATGAGATGGGAATAGAGGGATATGGTCCCTGGAAGGGTAGGGAATTTTAGTTAAGTCGGGCAGCATGCTCGGTGCAGGCTTGGAGGGCCAAAGGGCCTGTTCCTGTGCTGTAATTTTCTTTGTTCTTTGTGGCAACTCAGGTGGACAAGGTGGTCAAGAGGGTGTATGGCATGCTGGTCTTCAACGGTTGACTATAGGTTTTGGAAAATCATGTTGCAGCTGTATAAGACAAGGAAGGTTCTTTGGAACAATATGTAGATAGCCCAACTAGAGAGGGGGCTATACTGGACTTAGTACTGGGGAATGAGCCCGGTCAGGTCTTCAAAGTTTCGGTAGGGGAACATGTGGCAAATAGTGACCACAATTTTGTTAGCTTTAGGATAGTGATGGAAAAGGATGAGTGGTGTCCCAAGGGTAAGGTGTTGGATTGGGGCAAGGCTAATTTTAGTGGGATTAGGCAGAAATTGGCAGCTGTTGATTGGGAGAGGCTGTTTGAGGGTAAATCCACATCTGGCATGTGGGAGTCTTTTAAGGAACAGTTGTTAGGGCTGCAGGATAGGCATGTGCCTGTAAAAAAGGATAGGAAGGGTAGGATTCGAGAACCGTGGATAACCAGGGAAATTGAGGGATTGGTCAAAAAGAAAAGAGAGGCGTACGTTAGGTCCAGGCAGCTAAAAACGGAGAGAGCTCTGGAGGAATACAAAGAAAGTAGGAAAGAACTCAAACGAGGAATTAGAAGGGCAAAAAGGGGTCACGAAATGTCCTTGGCAGACAGGATTAAGGAGAATCCCAAGGCATTTTATTCATACGTTAGGAACAAAAGGGTTGTCAGGGAAAAAATCGGACCTCTCAGGGACAAAAGTGGGGAATTATGCTCAAAGCCCAAAGAAGTAGGGGAGATCCTAAATGAATACTTTGCGTCGGTATTCACAAAGGAGAGGGATGTGTTGACTGGGAGTGTCGACCCGTTAGAGAAAATCTCCATTACAAGGGAGGAAGTGTTAGGTTTTTTGGGAATATAAAGACTGACAAATCCCCAGGGCCTGATGGAATCTATCCAAGGCTGCTCAGGGAGACGAGAGATGAAATCGCTGGGCCTCTGACGCAAATCTTTGTCTCGTCACTGGACACAGGTGAGGTCCCAGAGGATTGGAGGAGAGCTAATGTGGTCCCATTATTTAAGAAGGGTAGGAAGGATAACCCGGGAAATTATAGGCCGGTGAGCTTGACGTTCGCGGTCGGGAGGTTGTTGGAGAGGATTCTTAGAGATAGGATGTATGCGCATTTAGAAAGGAATAAACTCATTAAGAACAAAGAACAATACAGCACAGGAACAGGCCCTTCGGCCCTCCAAGCCCGCGCTGCTCCCTGGTCCAAACAAGACCATTCTTTTTTATCCCTCCATTCCCACTCCATTCATATGGCTAGCTAGATAAGTCTTAAATGTTCCCAGTGTGTCCACCTCCACCACCTTGCCTGGCAGCGCATTCCAGGCCCCCACCACCCTCTGCGTAAAATATGTCCTTCTGATATCTGTGTTAAACCTCCCTCCCTTCACCTTGAACCTATGACCCCTCGTGAACGTCACCACCGACCTGGGGAAAAGCTTCCCACCGTTCACCCTATCTATGCCTTTCATAATTTTATACACCTCTATTAAGTCTCCCCTCATCCTCCGTCTTTCCAGGGTGAACAACCCCAGTTTACCCAATCTCTCCTCATAACTAAGCCCCTCCATACCAGGCAACATCCTGGTAAACCTCCTCTGTACTCTCTCCAAAGCCTCCACGTCCTTCTGGTAGTGTGGCGACCAGAACTGGACGCAGTATTCCAAATGCGGCCGAACCAACGTTCTATACATCTGCAACATCAGACCCCAACTTTTATACTCTATGCCCCGTCCTATAAAGGCAAGCATGCCACATGCCTTCTTCACCACCTTCTCCACCTGTGACGTCACCTTCAAGGATCTGTGGACTTGCACACCCAGGAGGAGGTCATGCCTCACTAACCTGGTGGAGTTTTTTGAAGAAGTGACCAAAATGGTTGACGAGGGAAGGGCCGTGGATGTCGTCTATATGGACTTTAGTAAGGCGTTTGACAAAGTCCCTCATGGTAGGCTAGTGAAAAAGGTTGGATCCCATGGGATAAAGGGGGAGGTAGCTAGATGGGTGGAGAACTGGCTTGGTCACAGAAGACAGAGGGTGGTAGTGGAAGGGTCTTTTTCCAGCTGGAGGCCTGTGACTAGTGGTGTTCCGCAGGGCTCTGTACTGGGACCTCTGCTGTTTGTGATTTATGTAAACGATCTGGAAGGTGTAACTGGGGTGATCAGTAAGTTTGCGTAAGATACAAAATTGGCAGGACTTGCAGATAGTGAGGAACATTGTCAAAGGCTACAGAAGGATATAGATAGGCTGGAAATTTGGGCAAAGAAATGGCAGATGGAGTTCAATCCAGGTAAATGCGAAGTGATGCATTTTGGTAGAACTAACGTACGGGGGAGCTATATGATAAATGGCAGAACTATAAAGGGTGTAGATACGCAGAGGGACCGGGTGTACAAGTCCACAGATCCTTGAAGATGACGTCACAGGTGGAGAAGGTAGTGAATAAGGCATATGGCATGCTTGCCTTTATAGGACGGGGCATAGAGTATAAAAGTTGGGGTCTGATGTTGCAGTTGTATAGAACGTTGGTTCGGCCGCATTTGGAATACTGCACCCAGTTCTGGTCGCCACACTACCGGAAGGACGTGGAGGCTTTAGAGAGAGTACAGAGGAGGTTTACCAGGATGTTGCCTGGTATGGAAGGGCTTAGTTATGAGGAGAGATTGGGTAAACTGGGGTTGTTCTCACTGGAAAGACGGAGGATGAGGGGAGACTTAATAGAGGTGTATAAAATTATGAAAGGCATAGATAGGGTGAACGGTGGGAAGCTTTTTCCCAGGTCGGTGGTGACGTTCACGAGGGGTCATAGGTTCAAGGTGGGGGGGGGGGGGACGAGGGGGGGGGGTGTGTTTAAACACGGATATCAGAAGGACGTATTTTACGCAGAGGGTGGTGGGGGCCTGGAATGCGCTGCCGGGCAAGGTGGTGGAGGTGGGCACACTGGGAACATTTAAGACTTATCTAGATAGCCACATGAACGGAGTGGGAATGGAGGGATACAAAAGAATGGTCTAGTTTGGACCAGGGAGCGGCGCGGGCTTGGAGGGCCGAAGGGCCTGTTCCTGTGCTGTATTGTTCTTTGACTTTGGTTAGGCTGCATTTCGAGTATTGTGTACAATCCTGATCGCCACACTACCGGAAGGATGTTGATGCATTGGAAAGGATGCAGAAGAGATTTACCAGGCTGTTGCCTGGTTTGGAAGATATGGACTCTGAATAAAGGTAGAACAAACTTGGTTTGTTTTCATTGGAGCGTCGGAGGATGAGTGGGACCTGACAGAGGTTTACAAGATTATGACAAGCTTTTGATTTGATTTATTATTGTCACATGTATTAGCATACAATGAAATGTATTGTTTCTTGCACATGATAGAGACAAAGCATACCGTCCAGAGAGGAAAGAACACAAGAACATAAGAAATAGGAGCAGGAGTAGGCCATCTAGCCCCTCGAGCCTGCCCCGCCATTCAATAAGATCATGGCTGATCTGAAGTGGATCATTTCCACTTACCCGCCTGATCCCTATAACCCCTAATTCCCTTATCGATCAGGAACCCATCTATCCGTGATTTCAACATATTCAATGAGGTAGCCTCCACCACTTCAGTGGGCAGAGAATTCCAGAGATTCACCACCCTCTGAGAGAAGAAGTTCCTCCTCAACTCTGTCCTAAACTGACCCCCCTTTATTTTGAGGCTGTGCCCTCTAGTTCTGGTTTCCTTTCTAAGTGGAAGGAATCTCTCCACTTCTACCCTATCCAGCCCCTTCATAACCTTATATGCCTCTAAAAAGATCACCCCTCAGGCTTCTAAACTCCAACGAGTGCAAACCTAATCTGCTCAATCTCTCTTCATAATCAACACCCCTCATCTCCGCTATCAACCTGGTGAACCTTCTCTGCACTCCCTCCAAGGCCAATATATCCTTTCGCAAGTAAGGGGACCAATACTGCACACAGTATTCCAGCTGCGGCCTCACCAATGCCTTATACAGATGCAGCAAGACATCTCTGCTTTTATATTCTATCCCCCTCGCGATAAATGACAACATCCCATTTGCCTTCTTGATCACCTGTTGTACCTGCAGACTGAGTTTTTGCGACTCATGCACAAGGACCCCCAGGTCGCTTTGCACAGTAGCATGTTGTAATTTTTTTCCGTTTAAATAATAATCTAATTTGCTATTATTTCTTCCAAAGTGAATAACCTCGCATTTGCCAACGTTATACTCCATCTGCCAGATCCTCGCCCACTCACTCAGCCTATTCAAATCTCTCTGCAGACCTTCCGCTTCCTCCACGCAATTCACTTTCCCACTTATCTTCGTGTCGGCAGCAAACTTTGTTACCCTACACTCGGTCCCCTCCTCCAGATCATCTATGTAAATAGTAAACAGTTGAGGCCCCAGCACCGATCCCTGCGGCACGCCACTAGTCACCATCTGCCAACCAGAAAAGCATCCATTTATTCCAACTCTCAGCTTCCTGTTAGACAGCCAATCCCCAATCCACGCTAACACCCTACCCCCAACTCCGTGTGCCCCAATCTTCTGCAGCAACCTTTTGTGAGGCCCCTTATCGGACGCCTTTTGGAAATCCAAAAACACCACATCCACCGGTTCCCCGGAAAGGAGAGAGTGCAGAATGTAGTGTTACAGTCATAGCTAGGGTGTAGAGAAAGATCAACTTAATGCAAGGTAAGTCTATTCAAAAATCTGATGGCAGCAGGAAGAAGCTGTTCTTGAGTCAGTTGATACGTGACCTCAGACTTTTGTATCTTTTTCCTGACAAAAGGGGGGAAGTGAGTGCATCCAGGGTGCATGGGGTCCTTAATTATGCTGGCTGCTTTGCCAAGGCAGCGGGAAGTGTAGACAGTATCAATGGGTGGGAGGCTGGTTTGAGTGAAGGACTGGGCTTCGTTCATGACCTTTTGTAGTTCCTTATGGTCTTGGGCAGAGCAGGAGCCACACCAAGCTGTGATACAACCAGAAAGAATGCTTTCTATGGTGCATCTGTAAATGTTGGAGAGAGTCAGAGCTGACATGCCAAATTTCCTTAGTCTTCTGAGAAAGTAGAAGTGTTGGTGGACCTTTCTTAACTATAGCGTCAGCATGGGGGGACCAGGACAGGTTGTTGGTGATCTGGACACCTAAAAACTTGAAGCTCTCGACCTATTCTACTTTGTCCCCATTGATGTAGACAGGGGCATGTTCTCCTTTACGCTTCCTGAAGTCGATGACTATCTCCTTCGTTTTGTTGACATTGAGGGAGAGATTATCACCGCACCAGTTCACCAGATTCTCCATCTCATTCCTGTACTCTGTCTCGTCGTTTGAGATCCGACCCACTACGGTGGTGTCATCAGCAAACTTGAAAATCGAGTTGGAGGGGAATTTGGCCGCACAGTCATAGGTGTATAAGGAGTATAGTAGGGGGCTGAGAACACAGGCTTGTGGGGCACCGGTGTTGAGGATGATCGTGGAGGAGGTGCTGTGGCATATCCTTACTGATTGTGGTCAGTGAGTTAGGATGTTCAGGATCCAATCGCAGAGGGAGGAGCCGAGGCCCAGGCCACGGAGTTTGAAGAAGAGTTTTGTGGCAATAATGGTGTTGAAGGTTGAGCTGTAGTCAATAAATAGGAGTCTGACATAGGTGTCCTTGTTATCCAGGTGTTCCAGGGATGAGTGCAGGGACAGGGAGATGGCATCTGCTGTGGACCAGTTGCGACGATAGGCACACTGTAGTGGATCCAGGCAGTCTGGAATTGATTTGTGCCATGACTAACCTTTCAAAGTACTTCAGAACGATGGATGTCAGAGCCACCGGCCAATAGTCATTAAGACACACTGCCTGGCGTTTCTTTAGTACTGGGATGATGGTCGTCTTCTTGGAGCAGATGGGGACCTCAGATTGTTGTAAAGAGAGGTTGAAGATGTCTGTGAATACCCCCGCCAGCCGATCCGCGCAGGATCTGAGTGCTCATCTGGGTACCCCATCCGGGCCAGTCGCTTTCCGTGGGTTGACCTTCGAGAAGGCTGCTCTGACATGGAGACCTCGGATACAGATTCCTCCAAGGCTTCCAGGGTGGAGGGCATTCTCTTGCTGACCTCTTGTTCAAAATGGGCGTAGAGTGCATTGAGCTCATCAGGGAGGGGTGCGTTGGAGCCGGCAATTTCACACGCCTCCATCTTGTAACCTGTATTGTCTTGCATAGAGTGGGTCGTCAGAGTCTTTTTCCCAGGGTCAAAGGGTCAATTACTCAGGGCAGAGGCTGAGAGTGAGAGGGGGAAAGTTTAAAAGAGATGTAAGGGGCAAGTTTTTCACACAGAGGGTGGTGAATGTCTGGAACGCGCTGCCGGAGGAGGTGGTGGAAGCAGATTCTATAACAACGTTCAAGAAGCATCTGGATAGATACATGAATAGTCATAGAACATAGAACATAGAAAGCCACAGCACAAACAGGCCCTTCGGCCCACAAGTTGCGCCGATCACATCCCCACCTCTAGGCCTATCTATAGCCCTCAATCCCATTAAATCCCATGTACTCATCCAGAAGTCTCTTAAAAGACCCCAACGAGTTTGCCTCCACCACCACCGACGTCAGCCGATTCCACTCACCCACCACCCTCTGAGTGAAAAACTTAGAACATAGAACATAGAACATTACAGCGCAGAACAGGCCCTTCGGCCCACGATGTTGCACCGACCAGTTAAAAAAAAAAACTGTGACCCTCCAACCTAAACCAATTTCTTTTCGTCCATGAACCTATCTACGGATCTCTTAAACGCCCCCAAACTAGGCGCATTTACTACTGATGCTGGCAGGGCATTCCAATCCCTCACCACCCTCTTACCCCTGACATCTCCTCTGTACCTACCCCCCAGCACCTTAAACCTGTGTCCTCTCGTAGCAACCATTTCAGCCCTTGGAAATAGCCTCTGAGAGTCTACCCTATCCAGACCTCTCAACATGATGTGGAGATGCCGGCGTTGGACTGGGGTAAACACAGTAAGAAGTTTAACAACCCTAACCTGGTATTGTTAAACTTCTTACTGTAGATACATGAATATGTGGAGATGCCGGCGTTGGACTGGGGTAAACACAGTAAGAAGTTTAACAACACCAGGTTAAAGTCCAACAGGTTTATTTGGTAGCAAAAGCCACACAAGCTTTCGAAGCTCTAAGCCCCTTCTTCAGGTGAGTGGGAATTCTGTTCACAAACAGAGCTTATAAAGACACAGACTCAATTTACATGAATAATGGTTGGAATGCGAATACTTACAACTAATCAAGTCTTTAAGAAACAAAACAATGGGAGTGGAGAGAGCATCAAGACAGGCTAAAAAGATGTGTATTGTCTCCAGACAAGACAGCCAGTGAAACTCTGCAGGTCCACGCAACTGTGGGAGTTACAAATAGTGTGACATGGAGAGAACACCATCCACCAGGTACACAGTACATACTCTTGCAACTCGGCCAACGTTGTCTACCTGATACGCTGCAAGAAAGGATGTCCCGAGGCATGGTACATTGGGGAAACTATGCAGACGCTGCGACAACGGATGAATGAACACCGCTCGACAATCACCAGGCAAGACTGTTCTCTTCCTGTTGGGGAGCACTTCAGCGGTCACGGGCATTCGGCCTCTGATATTCGGGTAAGCGTTCTCCAAGGCGGCCTTCGCGACACACGACAGCGCAGAGTCATAGAATCATAGAAATCATAGAAACCCTACAGTGCAGAAGGAGGCCATTCGGCCCATCGAGGCTGCACCGACCACAATCCCACCCAGGCCCTACCCCCACATATTTACCCGCTAATCCCTCTAACCTACGCATCTCAGGACTCTAAGGGGCAATTTTTAACCTGGCCAATCAACCTAACCCGCACATCTTTGGACTGAGCAGAAACTGATAGCCAAGTTCCGCACACACGAGGACGGCCTCAACCGGGATATTGGGTTCATGTCACACTATTTGTAACTCCCACAGTTGCGTGGACCTGCAGAGTTTCACTGGCTGTCTTGTCTGGAGACAATACACATCTTATTAGCCTGTCTTGATGCTCTCTCCACTCACATTGTTTTGTTTCTTAAAGACTTGATTAGTTGTAAGTATTCGCATTCCAACCATTATTCATGTAAATTGAGTCTGTGTCTTTATAAGCTCTGTTTGTGAACAGAATTCCCACTCACCTGAAGAAGGGGCTTAGAGCTTCGAAAGCTTGTGTGGCTTTTGCTACCAAATAAACCTGTTGGACTTTAACCTGGTGTTGTTAAACTTCTTACGATACATGAATAGGCAGGGAATAGAGGGATATGGACCACATGGAAGCAAGTTAGTATCAGATTGGAGAGGCATCTGTGTCGGCACTGACTTGGTGGGCCGAAGGGCCTGTTTCTGTGCTGTACTACTCTTTGTTCTTTGTATCTGGATGGAAAGCCTAAAAAAGGACCTACACAAAATGTAACTGGAGTCCAATTCTTGCCTTATCATAATTCCTATCGTGTCTCCTGCTACAGAATGCATTCATCTCAATTCACAGTAAGGTACAGTTCTGTAAGCATGCACTTGCAGTGTTTGTTACTGAGCCAGTATTCCAGACAGCTGAGCAACAAACATTCCTCAATCAGACATTCAAACCCCAACATTGCCACTGGATGAATTCACATTCAATAAATGAAATGGAAATGATCATTAATCACCATGAATACTGGCTTGTAATAAAAACCCATCTGTTAGAAACCATAGAAAATTACAGCTCAGAAACAGGCCTTTTGGCCCTTCTTGTCTGCGCCGAACCATTTTATGCCTAGTCCCACTGACCTGCACTTGGACCATATCCTTCCACACCCCTCTCATCCATGAACCCGTCCAAGGTTTTCTTAAATGTTAAAAGTGACCCCGCATTTACCACTTTATCTGGCAGCTCATTCCACACTCCCACCACTCTCTGCGTGAAGAAGCCCCCCCTAATATTCCCTTTAAACTTTTCTCCTTTCACCCTTAACCCATGCCCTCTGGGTTTTTTCTCCCCTAGCCTCAGCGGAAAAAGCCTGCTTGCATTCACTCTATCTGTACCCATCAAAATCTTATACACCTCTATCAAATCTCCCCTCAATCTTCTACGCTCCAGGGAATAAAGTCCCAACCGATTCAATCTCTCTCTGTAACTCAGCTTCTCAAGTCCCGGCAACATCCTTGTGAACCTTCTCTGCACTCTTTCAATCTTATTTACATCCTTCCTGTAACTAGGTGACCAAAACTGTACACAATACTCCAAATTCGGCCTCACCAATGCCTTATATAACCTTACCATAACACTCCAACTTTTATACTCGATACTCCGATTTATAAAGGCCAATGTACCAAAGGCACTCTTTACGACCCTATCCACCTGTGACGTCACTTTTAGGGAATTCTGTACCTGTATTCCCAGATCCCTCTGTTCAACTGCACTCTTCAGAGTCCTACCATTTACCCTGTACGTTCTACTTTGATTTGTCCTTCCAATGTGCAATATCTCACACTTGTCTGCGTTAAATTCCATTTGCCATTTTTTAGCCCATTTTTCTGGTTGGTCCAAATCCCTCTGCAAGCTTTGAAAACCTTCCTCACTGTCCACTACACCTCCAATCTTTGTATCATCAGCAAACTTGCTGATCCAATTTACCACATTATCATCCAGATCATTGATATAGATGACAAACAACAATGGACCCAACACCGATCCCTGCGGCACACCACTAGTCACAGGCCTCCACTCAGAGAAGCAATCCTCCACAACCACTCTCTGGCTTCTTCCATTGAGCCAGTGTCTTATCCAATTTACTACCTCCCCATGTATACCTAGCGACTGAACCTTCCTAACTAACCTCCCATGAGGGACCTTGTCAAAGGCCTTGCTGAAATCCAGGTAGACAACATCCACCGCCTTCCCTTCATCCACTTTCCTGGTAACCTCCTCGAAAAACTCTAATAGATTGGTCAAACATGACCTACCACGCACAAAGCCATGTTGACTCTCCCTAATAAGTCCCTGTCTATCCAAATATTTGTAGATCCTATCCCTTATCACACCTTCCAATAACTTGCCCACCACCGACGTCAAACTTACTGGCCTATAATTTCCCGGATTTCTTTTGGAACCTTTTTTAAACAACGGAACAGCATGAGCCACCCTCCAATCATCCGGCACCTCCCCCGTGAATACTGACATTTTAAATATATCTGCCAGGGCCCCTGCAAGTTCAACACTAGCTTCCCTCAAGGTCCGTGGGAATACCCTGTCTGGTACTGGGAATTTATCCACTCTGATTTGCCTCAAGACAGCGAGCACCTCCTCCCCTTTAATCTGTAAAGGTTCCATGACCTCCCTACCTGTTTGCCCTATTTCCGTAGACTCCATGCCCGTTTCCTCAGTAAATACGGATGCAAAAAAACCATTTAGTATCTCCCCCATCTCTTTTGGTTCCATACACAGTCGACCACTCTGGTCTTCAAGAGGACCAATTTTATCCCTCACTATCCTTTTGCTCCTAACATACCTATAGAAGCTCTTTGGATTTTCCTTCACTCTGTCTGCCAAAGCAACCTCATGTCTTCTTTTAGCCCTCCTGATTTCCCTCTTAAGTAGCTTCTTGCACTTTTTATACTCCTCGAGCATCTGATCTGTTCCTTGCTGCCTGTACATTTCATACAACTCTCTCTTCCTCTTAATCAGTGTTACAATCTCCCTTGAGAACCAAGGTTCCTTATTCCTATTTACTTTGCCTTTAATCCTGACAGGAACATACAAACTCTGCACTCTCAAAATTTCTCCTTTGAAGGCCTCCCACTTTCCATTTACATCCTTACCAGAGAACAGCCTGTGCCAATCCACACTTCCCAGATCCCTTCTCATTTCATCAAATTTGGCCTTTTTCCAGTTCAGAACTTCAACCCGAGGACCAGATCTATCCTTATCCATGATCAGGTTGAAACTAATGGCATTATGATCACTGGATCCAAAGTGTTCCCTCACACTCACATCCATCACCTGCCCTAACTCATTTCCCAATAGGAGATCCAATATCGCATCCTCTCTAGTTGGCACCTCTATATACTGATGTAGAAAATTCTCCTGAACACATTTTACAAACTCTACCCCGTCTAAACCTTTAACAGTATGGGAGTCCCAATCTATATGTGGAAAATTAAAATCCCCTACTATCACAACTTTGTGTTTCTTGCAGTTGTCAGCTATCTCTCCGCTGATTTGCTCCTCCAATTCTCGCTGACTATTGGGTGGTCTATAATACAAGCCCATTAATGTGGTCATACCTTTCCTGTTTCTCAGCTCCACCCATAGGGCCTCTGTAGACAAGCTCCCTCATCTATCCTGCCTGAGTACCGCTGTAACATTTTCCCTGACCAACAATGCCACCCCCCCACCTTTTATCCCTCTGCCTCTATCCCGCCTGAAACATTGGAACCCTGGAACATTGAGCTGCCAGTCCTGCCCCTCCTGTAGCCAAGTTTCACTAATGTTCTTTATTTCCTTCAGGAAGTGAAATCAGCCATCCTTACCCAGTCTGGCCTGCACGTAGTTTCAGACCCACAGCAATGTGGGTGACTTTGAAATGGCTGAGCAAGCCGCTCCGTCGTATCGAACTGTTAAAACAAGTCAATACCGAACGAAAGCAGGTGAATCACCCGGCACTGAAAACAATACCTTACAGATAACACCCCAGACACCACCATTACCATCCCTGGATATGTCCTGTCCCACCGGCAGCACAGACCCAGCACAGGTGGCGGTGGCCCAGTGGGGAGGGAGCTGCCCTGGGAGTCCTTAACATCGACTCTGGACCCCACGAACCTTCATGGTTTCAGGTTAAACATGGGCAAGGAAACCTCTTACTGGTTACCACATAACGTCCTCCTTCGGCTGATGAATCAGTATTCCTCCATGTTAAACAACACTTGGAGGAAGCACTGAGGGCAGTAAGGGCACACAACATACTCTGGGTGGGGACTTCAATGTCCATCACCAAGAGAGGCTCAGTAGCAGCATGGCAGACCGAGCTGGCTGGGTCCTGAAGGACATTGCTGCTCGACTGGGACTGCAGCAGGTGGTGAGGGAACCAACAAGAGGGAAAAACATACATGACTTCATCCTCACTAACCTGCCTGTCACACATGTATCTGTCCATGACAGTATTGGGAGGAGTGACCACCGCACAGTCCTTGTGGAGACAAAGTCCCACCTTCACATTGAGAACACCCTCCATCGTGTTGTGTGGCTCTATCACCGTGCTAAATGGGGCAGATTTCGAACAGACAGAGCAACTCAAACCCGGACATCCATGAGGCGCTGTGGCCATCAACAGCAGCGGAATTGTACTCCAGCACAATCTGTAATCTCATGGCCCGGCATATCCCCCACTCAACCATTACCATCCAGCCAGGGGATCAACCCTGGTTCAATGGAGAGTGCAGGAGGGCATGCTGGGAGCAGCACCAGGCATACCTAAACATGAGGTGAAGCTACAACACTGGACTACTCGCATACCAAACAGCATAAGCTGCAAGTAATAGACAGAGCTAAGCGATCCCACAACTAATGAATCAGATCTAAGCTCTGCAGTCCTTCCACATCCAGCCGTGAATGGTGGTGGACAATTAAACAACTCACTGGAGGAGGCTCCACAAATATCCCCATCCTCAATGATGGAGGAGCCCAGCACATCAGTGTGAAAGATAAGGCTGAAGCATTCGCAGCAATCTTCAGCCAGAAGTGCCGAGTGGATGATCATTCTCGACCTGGGGACACCACCACTTGGAGGTTCTCCTCCAAGCCGCTCACTATCCTGTCTTGGAAATATATCATCATTCCTTCACTGTCGCTGGCTCAAAATCCTGGAACTCCCTCCCGAACAGCACTGTGGATGTACCTACACCTCAGAGACTGCAGGGATTCAAGACGACAGCTCATCACCACCTTCTCAAGGGGTAATTAGGGATGGGTAATAAAAGTGCTGGTCTAGCCAGCGACACGACACCCACGTCCCATAAATGAAGACCCACTGAATTGTAATTCACTCTTGGAAAGGCTGAACAAGTCACTCAATATCACTCCATTGCATTAAAAACTACTGTGAATGGACCACAGATAGGACAGGGTCAGAGGGGAAACTGGGGGAGAAGAGGGAGGTGGTTGGGAGAAGGTGAGGGAATTAGAGTTTGAGTTTTGGAAATCCACAGACTATGGGAGGAAGCGTGAATGTGCAGAGACTGAGATCCACACAGGCAGACAGCAGGTATCAGCGTGACTGTGAAACGTATCGGAGCTTGCATTCAGCTCGCTCGCTGCTGTAACTGGTCAAGTAGAATTCTACAAAGATCCAATGACACCATCCAGTCGCCATCCCAGCATACAGTGCAGGCAGTGTGAACTCACTCCCATTGGCAACACTCAATTAGAATCGCAGCCACTTCCAAAGCTCACTGCTGACAATAACAGTGATGTGAAGATGTGTGTCAGTATTTACAGGGGAGTCCCCAGGGAGTGTGTCAGTATCTACAGGGGGGTCCCCGGGGAGTGTGTCAGTGTTTACAGGGGGGTCCCTGGGAGTGTGTCAGTATTTACAGGGGAGTCCCCAGGGAGTGTGTCAGTGTTTACAGGGGGGTCCCTGGGAGTGTGTCAGTATTTACAGGGGGTCCCCGGGGAGTGTGTCAGTGTTTACAGGGGGGGTCCCAGGGAGTGTGTCAGTGTTTGCAGGGGGGGTCCCAGGGAGTGTGTCAGTGTTCACAGGGGGTCCCGGGGAGTGTGTCAGTGTTTACAGGGGAGTCCCCGGGGAGTGTGTCAGTATTTACAGGGGGTCCCGGGGAGTGTGTCAATATTTACAGGGGGGTCCCCGGGGAGTGTGTCAGTATTTACGGGGGGTCCCCGGGGAGTGTGTCAGTATTTACAGGGGGGTCCCCGGGAAGTGTGTCAGTGTTTACAGGGGAGTCCCCGGGGAGTGTGTCAGTATTTACAGGGGTCCCGGGGAGTGTGTCAGTATTTACAGGGGGGTCCCCGGGGAGTGTGTCAGTGTTTGCAGGGGGGGTCCCAGGGAGTGTGTCAGTGTTTACAGGGGGTCCCGGGGAGTGTGTCAGTGTTTACAGGGGAGTCCCCGGGGAGTGTGTCAGTATTTACAGGGGTCCCGGGGAGTGTGTCAGTATTTACAGGGGAGTCCCCGGGGAGTGTGTCAGTATTTACAGGGGTCCCGGGGAGTGTGTCAGTATTTACAGGGGGGTCCCCGGGGAGTGTGTCAGTGTTTGCAGGGGGGGTCCCAGGGAGTGTGGCAGTGTTTACAGGGGGTCCCGGGGAGTGTGTCAGTATTTACAGGGGGGTCCCCGGGGAGTGTGTCAGTGTTTGCAGGGGGGGTCCCAGGGAGTGTGTCAGTGTTTACAGGGGGTCCCGGGGAGTGTGTCAGTGTTTACAGGGGAGTCCCCGGGGAGTGTGTCAGTATTTACAGGGGGGTCCCCGGGGAGTGTGTCAGTGTTTACATGGGGGTCCCTGGGAGTGTGTCAGTATTTACAGGGGGTCCCCGGGGAGTGTGTCAGTGTTTACAGGGGGGGTCCCAGGGAGTGTGTCAGTGTTTACAGGGGGTCCCGGGGAGTGTGTCAGTGTTTGCAGGGGGTCCCCGGGGAGTGTGTCAGTATTTACAGGTGGGTCCCGGGGAATGTGTCAGTGTTTACAGGGGGTCCCCGGGGAGTGTGTCAGTATCTACAGGGGGTCCCCGGGGAGTGTGTCAGTATTTACAGGGGGTCCCAGGGAGTGTGTCAGTGTTTACAGGGGGGCCCCCGGGAGTGTGGCAGTATTTACAGGGGGGTCCCCGGGGAGTGTGTCAGTGTTTACAGGGGGGCCCCGGGGAGTGTGTCAGTGTTTACAGGGGGGCCCCGGAGAGTGTGTCAGTATTTACAGGGGGTCCCCGGGGAGTGTGTCAGTATTTACAGGGGGTCCCCGGGGAGTGTGTCAGTGTTTACAGGGGGTCCCCGGGGAGTGTGTCAGTGTTTACAGGGGGTCCCCGGAGAGTGTGTCAGTATTTACAGGGGGGTCCCCGGGGAGTGTGTCAGTATTTACAGGGGGTCCCCGGGGAGTGTGTCAGTGTTTACAGGGGGGCCCCCGGTAGTGTGTCAGTATTTACCGGGGGGTCCCCGGGGAGTGTGTCAGTGTTTACAGGGGGGTCCCCGGGGAGTGTGTCAGTATTTACAGTGGGGTCCCCGGGGAGTGTGTCAGTGTTTACAGGGGGGCCCCGGAGAGTGTGTCAGTATTTACAGGGGGTCCCAGGGAGTGCATCAGTATTTACAGGAATCTATCATTAAGGAAGAAATAGCAGGACACCTGGAAAAGAATGGTTCAATCAAGCAGACGCAGCATGGATTCATGAAGGGAAAGTCATGTCTGACTAACTTACTGGAATTTTTTGAGGATATAACGAGTGCGGTTGACAGAGGGGAACCGGTGGATGTGGTGTATTTAGATTTCCAGAAGGCATTCGATAAGGTGCCTCACAAAAGGTTGCTGCATAAGATAAAGGTACACGGAGCTGGGGGTAAAGTGTTACCGTGGATTGAGGATTGGCTATCTAACAGGATAACAACACCAGGTTAAAGTGGGCTTTAACCTGGTGTTGTTAAACTTCTTACTGTGTTTACCCCAGTCCAACGCCGGCATCTCCACATCATATCTAACAGGAAGCAGAGAGTCGGAATAAATGGGTACTTTTCCGGTTCGCAATCAGTGACTAGTGGCGTGCCGCAGGGATCGGTGCTGGGGCCTCAACTATTCACCATATACACAGACGATCTGGAGGAGGGGTCCCAGTGTAGGGGAACAAAGTTTGCGGATGACACAAAGATGAGTGGGAAAGCAAATTGCGTGGAGGACACAGAGTCTGCAGAGAGATTTGGATAGGCTAAGTGAGTGGGCGAGGATCTGGCAGATGGAGCATAACGTTGGTAAGTGTGAGGTTATCCACTTTGGAAGGAATAATAGTAAAATGGACTATTATTTAAACAGTGAAACATTACAACATGCTACTGTGCAGAGGGACCTGGGGGTCCTTGTGCATGAATCACAAAAACTCAGTTTGCAGGTGCAGCAGGTGATCAAGAAAGCAACTGGGATGTTGGCCTTTATCGCGAAGGGGATGGAGTATAAAAGCAGGGAGGTCTTGCTGCTACTGTACAGGGTACTGGTGAGGCCGCACCTAGAGTACTGTGTGCAATTTTGGTCCCCTTATTTGCGGAAGGATATATTGGCCTTGGAGGGGGTGCAGAGAAGGTTCACCAGGTTGATACCGGGATGAGGGGGTTAGCTTATGAGGAGAGATTGAGGAGATTGGGTCTGTACTCATTGGAGTTTAGAAGGTTGAGGGGAGATCTTATAGAGACATATAAGATAATGAAGGGGCTAGACAGGGTAGAAGCAGCGAGGTTATTTCCACTTACAATGGAAACAAGAACTAGGGGGCATCGCCTCAAAATACGGGGGAGTCAATTTAGAACAGAGTTGAGGAGGAACTTCTTTTCCCAGAGGGTAGTGAATCTTTGGAATTCTCTGCCCAATTAAGCAGTAGAGGCTACCTCGTTAAATGTGTTTAAGTCACAGATAGATAGATTTTTAACCGTTAAGGGAATTAAGGGTTATGGGGAGCGGGCGGGTAAGTGGAACTAAACCACTATCAGATCAGCCATGATCTTATTGAATGGCAGAGCAGGCTTGAGGGGCCAGATAGCCTACTCCTGCTCCTATTTCTTATATTATGTTCTTATGTTACAGGGGGTCCCCGGGGAGTGTATCAGTATTTACAGGGGGTCCCAGGGAGTGTCAGTATTTACAGGGGGCCAGCAGGGAGTGTGTCAGTATTTAGAGGGGGAGGTCCCTGGGGAGTGTGTCAGTATTTACAGAGGGTCCCGGGTAGTGTGTCAGTATTTAGGGGGAGTTTGAGTGGGGAGGGGCTGGGGTGGAGATGCCAATGATTGGGATGTAGTCAGGGAAGTGGGATCTACACCGGATTTCAGTCAGATCCTGACCATTTTGCCAATTCTTGCGGCAAGATTCTGCCCCAAGTTACCCACTCAGTAAACCATCCAACACTGGCCAGTAGATGGCAGCCTGCTTCATGTATTAGGCGACCTTCCTAAAATCACCAAGGACACTGGTGAGCAGCTGCCGGAAACAGCTCCCTCTACACTGTTTCCAACGCCGGCATCTCCACATCATGACTCCATTAAACACTCCCAGGACAGGTACAGCATGGGGTTAGATATAGCATAAAGTTCCTTCTGCACTGTCCCCATCACACACTCCCAGGACAGATACAGCACGGGGTTAGATACAGAGTAAAGCTCCCTCCACCCTGCCCCAAACACGGGACATGGCAGACAGAGTACCCTTCGTCGTCCAGTACTTCCCTGGAGCGGAGAAGCTACGACATCTTCTCCGGAGCCTTCAACATGTCATTGATGAAGACGAACATCTCGCCAAGGCCATCCCCACACCCCCACTTCTTGCCTTCAAACAACCGCACAACCTCAAACAGACCATTGTCCGCAGCAAACTAGCCAGCCTTCAGGAGAACAGTGACCACGACACCACACAACCCTGCCACAGCAACCTCTGCAAGACGTACCGGATCATCGACACGGATGCCATCATCTCACGTGAGAACACCATCCACCAGGTACACGGTACATACTCTTGCAACTCGGACAATGTTGTCTCCCTGATACGCTGCAGGAAAGGATGTCCCGAGGCATGGTACATTGGGGAAACTGTGCAGACACTACGACAACAGATGAATGAACACTGCTCAACAATCACCAGGCAAGACTGTTCTCTTCCTGTCGGGGAACACTTCAGCGGTCACAGGCATTCGGCCTCTGATCTTCGGGTAAGCGTTCTCCAAGGCAGCCTTCATGACACACGACAGCACAGAGTTGCTGAGCAGAAACTGATAGCCAAGTTCCGCACACATGAGGCCTCAACCGGGATATTGGTATCATGTCACACTGTCTGTAACACCCACAACTTGCCTGGGCTTGCAAAATCTCACTAACTGTCCTGTCTGGAGACAATACACATCTCTTTAACCTGTGCTTAACCCTCTCTCCACTCACATTGTCTGTACCTTTAAGACTTGATTACCTGTAAAGACTCACATTCCAACCATTATTTTGTAAATTGAGTTTGTGTCTTTATATGCCCTGTTTGTGAACAGAACTCCCACTTACCTGACGAAGGAGCAGCGCTCCGAAAGCTGGTGGCTTTTGCTACCAAATAAACCTGTTGGACTTTAACCTGGTGTTGTGAGACTTCTTACCATCAAACACTCCCAGGACAGCTACAGCACAGGGTTAGATACAGCATACCAGCGTGGTGTGTTGGATCTCAAACAATGACGATACAGAGTACAGGAATGAGATCGAGAATCTGGTGAACAGGTGCAGCAACAATAATCTCTCCCTCAATGTCAACAAAATGAAGGGGATAGTCATCGACTTCAGGAAGTGTAGTGGAGAACATGCCCCTGTCGACATCAATGGGGACAAAGTAGAAATGGGTCGAGAGCTTCAGGTTTTTAGGTGTCCAGATCACCAATAAACTGTCCTGGTTCCCCCCATGCTGACATTATTGTTAAGCAAGCCCACCAACGCCTCTACTTTCTCAGAAGATTAAGCAAATTTGATACGTACACTAAGACTCTTACCAACTTTTACAGATGCACAACAGAAAGCATTCTTTCTGGTTTTATGTATCAAGCTTGGTATGGCTCCTGCTCTGCCCAAGACCACAAGAAACGACAAAGTGTCGCGAACGAAGCCCAGTCCATCACTTAAACCAGCCTCCCATCCATTGACAATGTCTACACTCCTGCTGCCTCGGAAAAGCAGCCAGCTTAATTAAGGGCCCCACGCACCCCGGCCATTCTCTCTTCCACCTTCTTCCATCGGGAAAAAGACACAAAAGTCTGAGGTCACGTACCAACCGACTCGAGAACAGCTTCTTCCCTGCTGCTGTCAGACTTTTGAATGGACCGGAGACCTTGACAGAAATTTTTGTCTCCTCATTGGCTACAGGTGAAGTTCCAGAGGACTGGAGGATAGCCAATGTTGTTCCATTGTTTAAGAAGGGCAGCAGGGATAATAGTGAGCCTTACATTAGTGGTAGGGGAATTATTGGAAAATATTTTTTCGGGACAGGATTTACTCACATTTGGAAACAAATGGACTTATTAGTGATAGACAGCACGGTTTTGTGAAGGGGAAGTCGTGCTTCACTGACTTGATCAAGTTTTTCGAGGAAGTGACAAAGATGATAGAAACATAGAAACATAAAGATAGGAGGAGGAGGAGGCCATTCAGCCCTTCGAGCCTGCTCCACCATTCAATATCATGGCTGATCATCCAACTCAATAGCCTCATCCTGTTTTCTCCCCATAACCTTTGGTCCCATTCGCTCCAGGTGCTATATCCAGCCGCCTCTTGAATACATGATAGATGAGGCAGTGGATGTTGGATACATGGATTTCAGTAAAGCCTTTGACAAGGTACCTCATGGCAGACTGGTATGAAAGGTGAAGTCACACGGGATCAGAGGAGAGCTGGCACGATGGATACAGAACTGGCTTGGCCATAAAAGACAGAGGGTAGCAGGAGAGGGGTGCTTTTCTGAATGTAAGGCTGTGACTAGCGGTGTTCCACAGGGATCAGTTCTGGGACCTTTGTTGTTCTTGGTATATATAAATGATTTGGAGGAAAATGCAGCTGGTCTGATTATTAAGTTCGCAGACAACACAAAAATTGGTGGAGTTGTGGATAGTGAAGAGGATTGTCAGAGGATACAGCAAGATATAGACCGGTTGGAGACTTGGGCGGAGAAATGGCAGATGGAGTTTAATCCGGACAAGTGTGAGATAATGCATTTTGGAAGGTCCAATGCATGTAGGAATTATACAGTAAATGGTAGAACCTTTAGAGTATTGACAGGCAGAGAGATCTGGGCGTACATGTCCGCCGATCACTGAAAGTGGCAACACAGGTGGATAAGGTAGTCAAGAAGGCATACGGCATGCTTGCTTTCATTGGTCGGGGCATTGAGTATAAAAATTGGCAGGTCATGCTGCAGCTGTACAGAACCTTAGTTAGGCCTCATTTAGAATATTGTGTACAATTCTGGTCGCCACACTACCAGAAGGATGTGGATGCTTTGGAGATGGTACGGAAGAGGTTTACCAGGATGTTGCCTGGTCTGGAGGGAGGGTATTAGCTATGAGGAGAGGTTGGATAAACTCGGTTTGTTCTCACTGGAACAACAGAGGTTGAGGGGTGACCTGATAGAGGATAAAAAGATTATGAGTGGCATGGACAGAGTGGATAGTCAGGTGCACTTTCCTAGGGTAGAAAAGTCAAGTACTCGGGGACATAGGTTTAAGGTGCGTGGGGAAAAGTTTAGAGGAGATGTGCGAGGCAGGTTTTGTTTTTTACATAGAGGGTGATGAATGTCTGGAACGCGCTGCCTGGGGAGGTGGTGGGAGCAGGTACGATAGTGGCATTTAAGAGGCAACTAGATGAATACATGAATAGGATGGGAATGGAAGGATACGGACTCCATACGTGTATATGGTTTTAGTTTCGGCTGACATCATGATCGGCGCAGGATTGGAGGGGCCAAAGGGACTCTTCTCTGTTATATTTTTCTTTGTTCTTTGACCTACCTTGCATTAAGTTGATCTTTCTCTACACCCCAGCTATGACTGTAACACTACATTCTGCACACTCTCCTTTCCTTCTCTATGAATGGTATGCTTTGTCTATATAGTGCACAAGAAACAATACTTTTCACTGTATACTAATACATGTAACAATAATAAATCAAATCAAAGAATAAAGCTCCCTCTACACTGACCCCATCAAACACTCCCAGGAAAGGTACAGCACGGGGTTAGATACAGAGTAAAGCTCCCTCTACACTGACCCCATCAAACACTCCCAGGACAGGTACAGCACGGGGTTAGATACAGAGTAAAGCTCCCTCTACACTCTCCCCATCAAACACTCCCAGGACAGGTACAGCACGGGGTTAGATACAGAGTAAAGCTCTCTCTACACTGTCCCCCATCAAACACTCCCAGGACAGGTACAGCACGGGGTTAGATACAGAGTAAAGCTCCCTCTACACTGTCCCCATCAAACACTCCCAGGATAGGTACAGCACGGTGTGAGATACAGAGTAAAGCTCTCTCTACACTGTCCCCATCAAACCCTCCCAGCACAGGTACAGCACGGTGTGAGATACAGAGTAAAGCTCTCTCTACACTGTCCCCATCCAACCCTCCCAGCACAGGTACAGCACGGGGTTAGATATTTTGTTCTGCAGCACACATCTAGGGGTACATGTTCATAGCTCCTTGAAAGTGGAGTCACAGGTGGACAGAGAGGTGAAGAAGGCATTCGGCATGCTTGGTTTCATTGGTAAGAACATTGAATACAGGAGTTGGGACATCTTGTTGAAGTTGTACAAGACATTGGTAAGGCCACACTTGGAATACTGGGTGCAGTTCTGGTCACCCTATTATAGAAAGGATATTATTAAACTAGAAAGAGTGCAGAAAAGATTTACTAGGAGGCTACTGGGACTTGATGGTTTGAGTTATGAGGAGAGGTTGGATAGACTGGGACTTTTTTCCCTGGAGCGTAGGAGGCTGAGGGGTGACCTTATAGAGATCTATAAAATAATGAGGGGCACAGATCAGCTAGATAGTCAATATCTTTTCCCAAAGGTAGGGGAGTCTAAAACAAGAGGGCATAGGTTTAAGGTGAGAGGGGAGAGATACAAAAGGGTCCAGAGGAGGAATTTTTTCACAGAGGGTGGTGAGTGTCTGGAACAAGTTGCAAGAGGTAGTAGTAGAGGTGGGTACAATTTTGTCTTTTAAAAAGCGTTCAGTTACATGGGTAAGATTGGTATAGAGGGATACGGGCCAAATGTGGGCAATTGGGAAAGCTTAGGGGTTTAAAAAAAGGGTGGCATGGACAAGTTGGGCCGAAGGGCCTGTTTCCATGCTGTAAACCTCTATGACTTGAGCACAAATTATGAAAAGCAAGTATGCCAGTGAAGACACGATGGGCCGAAGGGCCTTTACTGCACAGTACGATTCTCTGATTCTATGAATCGCAACAATGCTTTCAACACAACAGCTGCAGTAATACCTGAGCCTCGGGCCCTGCTTCGAAGAGGGATTGTAACACAGAAAGCCGACTGTTCCTGCGAAACCTGACTCTCATTCTCCAACGTTCAGAGTAGGTTTAAGCAGACAGAATTCTCCAATCATTCCAAACGTTGCCTGATCAGGTGACAGATTCAAACTTGCCCCTGCTGTATAATCAGGCTCCTGCTCACACAAAGCTTTTAATCTGCCTGATCAGTAAATCCATGGGCACACCCAGAGTTCCCACATCCCTGCTCAGCCTCTACCTAATGGACCTGGAATGCAGCGCAGAGCTAACAGTGCTGAGCAGCCACACTGATTACAAACAGCTTCAACATCACGAACTATCACACCACTGAACCAGAGGGTCAGCGCAGAGGGAGCGCCGCACTGCCAGAGGGTCAGCGCAGAGGGAGCGCCGCACTGCCAGAGGGTCAGCGCAGAGGGAGCGCCGCACGGCCAGAGGGTCAGCGCAGAGGGAGCGCCGCACTGCCAGAGGGTCAGCGCAGAGGGAGCGCCGCACTGCCAGAGGGTCAGCGCAGAGGGAGCGCCGCACTGCCAGAGGGTCAGCGCAGAGGGAGCGCCGCACTGCCAGAGGGTCAGCGCAGAGGGAGTGCCGCACTGCCAGAGGGTCAGCGCAGAGGGAGTGCCGCACTGCCAGAGGGTCAGCGCAGAGGGAGTGCCGCACTGCCAGAGGGTCAGCGCAGAGGGAGTGCCGCACTGCCAGAGGGTCAGCGCAGAGGGAGTGCCGCACTGCCAGAGGGTCAGCGCAGAGGGAGTGCCGCACTGCCAGAGGGTCAGCGCAGAGGGAGTGCCGCACTGCCAGAGGGTCAGCGCAGAGGGAGCGCCGCACTGCCAGAGGGTCAGCGCAGAGGGAGTGCCGCACTGCCAGAGGGTCAGCGCAGAGGGAGTGCCGCACTGCCAGAGGGTCAGCGCAGAGGGAGCGCCGCACTGCCAGAGGGTCGGTGCGGTGGAAAATAGAAGCTGTGTTTCCTATCATCCAGTGGTGTCTACATTTAAAATTATTCACTGACAGTATTGATTCCTGGGGATATGAAAGGCACTACACAAATGCAAGTTCACATCTTTTTTTCCCCGCTTGGTGAATTTGTGCTGAGTGTCATGGGCTGTCTGCTGGGTGTTTGATAAGTGGGCAGGTGCCTGGATAACTAGGTGGAAGAGGTGGGTAAGGGGGCGGGCGGGGGCATCGGGGGGCGAGGGGGGGAGGGGGGGAGGGGCGAGCGAGGGGGGGAGGGGGGGGCGAGCGAGGGGGGGAGGGGGGGGCGAGCGAGGGGGGGAGGGGGGGGGCGAGCGAGGGGGGGAGGGGGGGGGCGAGCGAGGGGGGGAGGGGGGGGGCGAGCGAGGGGGGGAGGGGGGGGGGCGAGCGAGGGGGGGAGGGGGGGGGCGAGCGAGGGGGGGGGAGGGGGCGAGCGAGGGGGGGGAGGGGGCGAGCGAGGGGGGGGAGGGGGCGAGCGAGGGGGGGGAGGGGGCGAGCGAGGGGGGGAGGGGGGGAGGGGGCGAGCGAGGGGGGGGAGGGGGCGAGCGAGGGGGGGGGAGGGGGCGAGCGAGGGGGGGGAGGGGGCGAGCGAGGGGGGGGAGGGGGCGAGCGAGGGGGGGGGAGGGGGCGAGCGAGGGGGGGGGAGGGGGCGAGCGAGGGGGGGGAGGGGGCGAGCGAGGGGGGGGGAGTGGGCGAGCGAGGGGGGGGGAGGGGGCGAGCGAGGGGGGGGGAGGGGGCGAGCGAGGGGGGGGGAGGGGGCGAGCGAGGGGGGGGGAGGGGGCGAGCGAGGGGGGGGGAGGGGGCGAGCGAGGGGGGGGGAGGGGGCGAGCGAGGGGGGGGGAGGGGGCGAGCGAGGGGGGGGGAGGGGGCGAGCGAGGGGGGGGGGAGGGGGCGAGCGAGGGGGGGGGGAGGGGGCGAGCGAGGGGGGGGAGGGGGCGAGCGAGGGGGGAGGGGGCGAGCGAGGGGGGAGGGGGCGAGCGAGGGGGGGAGGGGGCGAGCGAGGGGGGGAGGGGGCGAGCGAGGGGGGGAGGGGGCGAGCGAGGGGGGGAGGGGACGAGCGAGGGGGGGAGGGGGCGAGCGAGGGGGGGAGGGGGCGAGCGAGGGGGGGAGGGGGCGAGCGAGGGGGGGGGGGCGAGCGAGGGGGGGAGGGGGCGAGCGAGGGGGGGAGGGGGCGAGCGAGGGGGGGAGGGGGCGAGCAAGGGGGGGAGGGGGCGAGCGAGGGGGGGGAGGGGGCGAGCGAGGGGGGGGAGGGGGCGAGCGAGGGGGGGAGGGGGCGAGCGAGGGGGGGGAGGGGGCGAGCGAGGGGGAGGGGGCGAGCGAGGGGGGGCCAGGGCGAGCGAGGGGGGGGCCAGGGCGAGCGAGGGGGGGGCCAGGGCGAGCGAGGCGGGGGCCAGGGCGAGCGAGGGGGGGGGCCAGGGCGAGCGAGGGGGGGGCCAGGGCGAGCGAGGGGGGGGCCAGGGCGAGCGAGGGGGGGGCCAGGGCGAGCGAGGGGGGGGCCAGGGCGAGCGAGGGGGGGGCCAGGGCGAGCGAGGGGGGGGCCAGGGCGAGCGAGGGGGGGGGCCAGGGCGAGCGAGGGGGGGGGCCAGGGCGAGCGAGGGGGGGGGCCAGGGCGAGCGAGGGGGGGGGCCAGGGCGAGCGAGGGGGGGGCCAGGGCGAGCGAGGGGGGGGCCAGGGCGAGCGAGGGGGGGCCAGGGCGAGCGAGGGGGGGGCCAGGGCGAGCGAGGGGGGGGCCAGGGCGAGCGAGGGGGGGGCCAGGGCGAGCGAGGGGGGGGCCAGGGCGAGCGAGGGGGGGGCCAGTGCGAGCGAGGGGGGGGCCAGGGCGAGCGAGGGGGGGGCCAGGGCGAGCGAGGGGGGGGCCAGGGCGAGCGAGGGGGGGGCCAGGGCGAGCGAGGGGGGGGCCAGGGCGAGCGAGGGGGGGGCCAGGGCGAGCGAGGGGGGGGCCAGGGCGAGCGAGGGGGGGGCCAGGGCGAGCGAGGGGGGGGCCAGGGCGAGCGAGGGGGGGGCCAGGGCGAGCGAGGGGGGGGCCAGGGCGAGCGAGGGGGGGGCCAGGGCGAGCGAGGGGGGGCCAGGGCGAGCGAGGGGGGGGCCAGGGCGAGCGAGGGGGGGGCCAGGGCGAGCGAGGGGGGGGCCAGGGCGAGCGAGGGGGGGGCCAGGGCGAGCGAGGGGGGGGCCAGGGCGAGCGAGGGGGGGGCCAGGGCGAGCGAGGGGGGGGCCAGGGCGAGCGAGGGGGGGGCCAGGGCGAGCGAGGGGGGGGCCAGGGCGAGCGAGGGGGGGGCCAGGGCGAGCGAGGGGGGGGCCAGGGCGAGCGAGGGGGGGGCCAGGGCGAGCGAGGGGGGGGCCAGGGCGAGCGAGGGGGGGGCCAGGGCGAGCGAGGGGGGGGCCAGGGCGAGCGAGGGGGGGGCCAGGGCGAGCGAGGGGGGGGCCAGGGCGAGCGAGGGGGGGGACTGTGGAGCTGAGTGTTTCTGGACAGTTACAATTCAATTGTGGAGGCAGCACTTTGAATGAAGGTCTCCCTCTGGCCCCCAGCAGCCTCTGTCACTCGCACACACTCTCCACACCAACCTCACCTTGCTGGAAGCAGCTATGCCGCACCTGCACTCTTCACCACATCAGTTCCACTGTTTGTCTCTGCTGAAACAGTCGGACTCCATTCCACACACACTGTTCCTGGCCTCACACCAATGCTCACACACACACACACACAGCCACGTCACCAGCCCGGACCGTCAGACTTCCAGGAGGAGGAGCAGCTGCTGACAGCTTGCTCAACAAAAGGAAACTTTGCTGCACACCACTCTCGCTGTGAGCAATGAAGGTGTAAACATCAGCACTTCCTGCAGCAGCACGTCAATCCCCAGAAAACAACTTGACCCACTAACACCAAGCACCTTCTCCATAGCTAAGCTGCAGAGCTGGGCTGAGAGGTGGCAAATGGAGTTCAATGCGGAAAAGTGTGAGGTGATTCACTTTGGAAGGGGTAACAGGAATACAGAATACTGAGCTAATGGTAAGATACTTGGTAGTGTGGATGAACAGAGATATCTCGGTGTCCACGTGCATAGATCCCTGAAAGTTGGCACCCAGGTTGATAGGGTTGTTAAGAAGGCGTACGGTGTGTTAGTTTTTATTGGTAGAGGGATTGAGTTTCGGAGCCAGGAGGTCATGCTGCAACTGTACAAAACTCTGGTCCGGCCGCACTTGGAGTATTGCGTACAGTTCTGGTCGCCGTATTATAGGAAGGATGTGGAAGTGTTGGAAAGGGTGCAGAGGAGATTTACTAGGATGAGATTTTGCAAGCCCAGGCAAGTCGTGGGGGTTACAGATAGTGTGACATGAACCCAAGATCCCGGTTGAGGCCGTCCTCGTGTGTGCGGAACCTGGCTCTCAGCAGACGCTACGACAACGGATGAATGAACACCGCTCGACAATCACCAGGCAAAAGTGTTCTCTTCCTGTTGGGGAACACTTCAGCGGTCACGGGCATTCGGCCTCTGATCTTCGGGTAAGCGTTCTCCAAGGCGGCCTGAACGACACACGACAACGCAGAGTCGCTGAGCAGAGACTGATAGCCAAGTTCCGCACACACGAGGACGGCCTCAACCGGGATATTGGGTTCATGTCACACTATCTGTAACCCCCACGACTTGCTTGGGCTTGCAAAATCTCACTAACTGTCCTGTCTGGAGACAATACACATCTCTTTAACCTGTGCTTAACCTTCTCTCCACTCAGTGTCTGTACCTTTAAGACTTGATTACCTGTAAAGACTCGCATTCCAACCATTATTTTGTAAATTGAGTTTGTGTCTTTATATTCCCTGTTTGTGAACTGAAATCCCACTTACCTGATGAAGAAGCAGCGCTCCGAAAGCTAGTGGCTTTTGCTACCAAATAAACCTGTTGGACTTTAACCTGGTGTTGTGAGACTTCTTACTGTGTTGACTCCTCCGGACAGAGAGATCTTGAGGAACTGGTTTAACATTAACAATCTCCAGGCAGTACCCAGCCCTGGCAGACAGCAGGCTGTGTGAATGAAGGGAGTTAAGGGGTGTGGAGAATATCCACTGAACTTTGGAACTCAAACCAAACTCTCACATTCGCAAATGGCCACAGCAGGCCAGCAGTGAGCCGGAGCTTGTAATGGCTGCAACTCCAAATAAACTACACATCAAACAGCAAACACCTGGGCCACTCAGACACTGGAAACAACCACCTCTGCTCACACCACCACCTACACAGCACCCTGCTGGCAGGAAGACCGGGTCACACTCCGAGGGGGGGGGCGGGGGGGGGGGGTGCAGGGGGCAGAGCTGGCACAGGGGTGGGAAGGGCAGAGCTGGCACAGAGCTTTTGAACTGGAGACCCCCGCAGTGGGCTGAGGGGTGAATGGGGCTTGGTGCAGGGGCAGCTGGAGCTGAAATGAAGAACTCACAACGGGTCAGTGACTGCACCTTGCTGAGCAGCCCAAACACAGACAGAGAAAATAGGAGCAGGAGGAGGCCATTCGGCCCTTCGAGCCTGCTCCACTATTCAATATAATCATGGGTGATCATGTGCTGTCAGTATCCCACTCCCACTTTCTCTCCATGCCCCTTCATCCCTTTCGCCACAAGGGACACGTCCAGCTCCCTCTGGAACATATCTAACAAACTGGCCCCAACAGCTTTCTGGGGGAGAGAATTCCACAGGTTCACAACTCTCTGAGTGAAGACGTTCTTCCTCATCTCAGTCCTGAATGACTTACCCCTTATTCTTAGACTCTGACCCCTAGTTCTGCACTTCCCCAATATCGGGAGCATTCTTCCCGTACCTCGCCTGTCCAGTCCCATCAGGATTTTATTTGTTTCTATGAGATCCTCTCTCATTCTTCTAAATTTCAGTGAATTACAGGCCCAGTTGACGCAATCGCTCCTCATACAGCAATCCTGCCACCCCAGGAATCAGTCTGGTGAACCCTCGCCGCACTACCTCTATGGCAAGAATATCCTTTCTTCAATAAGGAGACCAAAACTGCGCACAATACTCCAGGTGTGGTCTCACCAAGGCTCTGTACAGCTACAGAGACACATCCTTGCTCCTGAACTCAAATCCTCTTGCAATGAAGGACAACACACCACTTGCCACCTAACCGCTTGCTGTAGCTGTATGCTTGCTTTTAGTGGCTGGTGTACAAGGACACCCAGGTACATCAACATGGGCAGCACGGTGGCACAGTGGTTAGCACTGCTGCCTCAGCGCCTGGGACCAGAGTTCGATTCCCGACTTGGGTCACTGTCTGTGTGGAATCTGCATGTTCTCCCCGTGTCTGCGTGGGTTTCCTCCGGGTGCTCCGGTTTCCTCCCACAATCCGAAAGGTGTGCTGATTAGCTGCATTGGCTATGCTAAATTCTCCCTCAGTGTACCTGAACAGGCACCGGAGTGTGGCGACTAGGGGATTTTCACAGTAACTTCATAGTGTTAATGTAAGCCTACTTGTGACACTAATAAACTTTAAAACATTTCCCAATCTATCGCCATTTAAATAATACTCTGCCATTCTGTTTTCATAT
This sequence comes from Mustelus asterias, assembly GCF_964213995.1. Taxonomy (NCBI): domain Eukaryota; kingdom Metazoa; phylum Chordata; class Chondrichthyes; order Carcharhiniformes; family Triakidae; genus Mustelus; species Mustelus asterias. The sequence goes on along the minus strand of NC_135810.1, from coordinate 126,785,701 downwards.
CTGAAGTGGACCATTTTACATTTCGCCATGCTGTACTGCATCTGCCATGGATTTGCCCACTCACGCAACTTGTCTAAATCACCTTGAAGCCCTCTTAATATCCTCCTCACCTCTCACATTCCCACCAAGTTTCGTGTCATCAACAAACTTGGAAACATTACATTTGGTTCCTCATCCAATCATTGATGTGTATTGTGAAAAGCTGGGGTCCCAGCACTGACCCCTGCGAGACCCCCCCAGTCACTGGCTGCCACTCCAAAAAAGACCCATTTAAGGCTCCTAATAATCTGCCTTATGACAATTCTTTGCAACATTATAAGCTCCTCCTTTTACTTATGATGACACGTGCTTTGGAAAGCATTATTTTCTTTTGATGGGATATTCCTTCAAGAATGTGGACTGGGGAGGTTTTTGAAAGAGGGCTAATTAGTTTCCTGATTATGACGTCATTATGTGACTGGGGCTGCCATAGCAATGAACAGCTAAGAAGCAACAGGTAAATAGAAAGCTAATTGCAGTGGGGTTTCTGTTTGGCAGTTCAGAGCACAGAATTCCTGCAAAGAGTAACCAAGCAAGGTTCACTCTGATGGAACTGAATGGATTGAGGCAGGTTTCTGAGAATAGAACAGAGACTGTGTTACTGTGTGTGTTAAACAGTTAGAAAGGCTAGAGAATGGAAGACAAGGAGACTGGTCAAGACCCAGTGCCACTGTCTTGCCAGAGCCCACCAGACTATCTAAAGGGGTCAGTGAAGGGAGTCTCTGGAGATATTTCTGTTTGATAGGCTTTGAACAGATCCCGGTATCGAAACAGATCGGAGAATAAAACAGGCTATATTACAGTTTGCGCTGTACAACTGGAAAGGACAGGACACTGGAAAGAGAGAGAGAGGAATTTGGGATTGGACAAGGTCCAGTATTGCACTGGATGTGGGGCCAGAGCTCACCAGACTGCTAACAGAGTCTCTGGGGATTCTGTGCCATCGGGACTTTGTGACCCGAATGAAAGAGGATTTATAGACACGTGCCTTGTCGATGGTGACCATGGTCCTGGACTTCAGATGGAATTGGTTTTTCAGAATTTTGTATAGTTTTACTTGGTCACGGTCTTTGTCAGCTCCGACACGGCGTGCTTGGCCAGTTCCCCGGGCGGCAGCAGAGGGTACACAGCAGTCTGGACCTCCCAGGAGCTGACGATACTGCAATTGTAATGGGCCAGACACGAAGCCTGGTTCGCAATGCGCTCAAAGATGTCGTTGACGGAGTTCCTGATGGCTTTGGAGGAGATGCCGATGTCAGGGTGAACCTGCCTCATCATTTTATAAAATGTAGATGGCGTAACTCCCCTCCCTGGACTTCCTCCTCCTCATGCCACTCTTTGCAGCTTCTTCAGCGCTTCCTTGGCGCACTTCTTGAGGACTTGTCGTCAGGCATGCAGCTGCTGGTGAATGTGACTCAAGGACCGTGTCAGTTATGGTGATGAGATCGAAACCATTTCCCTCTATTTGTACCAATGGTCAATAGTTCAGCTATCTTACTTTCAGATCAAGTGATTTCAATTTTATTTTTAATACTATTCCCTGCATGGATCTTATTTTCTGATACACTAATCTATCCCTTCCTGATCCACACAGCTTGTCCACATCAATATACTTTTCTATTGCTTCAAATTTTAGCTTTGGATTTCCAAATCTCCCTTCAGCAAATCCTACCCCCAACCCTGCCCGTCAGTTTTAACAGTAAGAAGTTTAACAACACCAGGTTAAAGTCCAACAGGTTTATTTGGTAGCAAAAGTCACACAAGCTTTCGGAGCCTTAAGCTCCTTCTTCAGGTGAGTGGGAATTCTGTTCACAAACAGGGCATATAAAGACGCAAACTCAATTTACAGAATAATGGTTGGAATGCGAATACTTACAGCTAATCAAGTCTTAAAGGTACAAATAATGTGAGTGGAGATTGCATTAAGACAGGTTAAAGAGATGTGTATTGTCTCCAGACAGGACAGCCAGTGAGACTCTGCAAGTCCAGGCAAGCTGTGGGGGTTACAGATAGTGTGACATGAACCCAATATCCCGGTTGAGGCCGTCCTCATGTGTGCGGAACTTGGCTATCAGTTTCTGCTCAGCGACTCTGCGCCGTCGTGTGTCGTGAAGGCCGCCTTGGAGAACGCTTACCCAAAGACCAGAGGCCGAATGCCCGTGACCGCTGAAGTGTTCCCCAACAGGAAGAGAACACTCTTGCCTGGTGATTGTCGAGCGGTATTCATTCATCCGTTGTCGCAGCGTCTGCATGGTCTCACCAATGTACCATGCCTCCGGACATCCTTTCCTGCAGCGTATCGGGTAGACAATGTTGGCCGAGATGCAAGAGTATGTACCATGTACCTGGTAGATGGTGTTCTCACGTGAGATGATGGCATCTGTGTCGATGATCTGGCACGTCTTGCAGAGGTTGCTGTGGCAGGGTTGTGTGGTGTCGTGGTCACTGTTCTCCTGAAGGCTGGGTAGTTTGCTGCGGACAATGGTCTGTTTGAGGTTGTGCAGTTGTTTGAAGGCAAGAAGTGGGGGTGTGGGGATGGCCTTGGCGAGATGTTCGTCTTCATCAATGACATGTTGAAGGCTCCGGGGGAGAATGCCGGCATCTCCACATCGTCAGTTTTAAGCCAATTTTCCCGATCCTGGCCCTATCTGGTGCACTCCTTTGAACACACTCTCCCTTGCTGTCACACATTATTACTATTATTTACTTAGCAAATGCAAACTCTCTAAGCCAGGCAGTTTGTTCCAGTCCTGCTGTGTTGTGTGGGGATAGGCTTATGCTGAGTCTGTGGATTGAACACTCGATCTGTGCAGAGTCTGGTCTCTTCCACAGGCACTAATGTTCCATTGGTGGAGGTTGGCTAAGCAGGGCCATGATTGGTCCTGAACCTGTTGAGTGGACCACTCTTTCCATGGAAGGTTGAAACCAGGCAGCTGTTGGATTGGATTTGAGACCAACTGAATTGGAGTATCATTATCCACATCACTGCCCTGCACTATTGCCTTGGCCCTTCTCAACTTTCCAAATCTCCTTTCATGTAAACTTCCCTCAACTATTTAGTTTATTTTTGTTGTAAACCTCTATCAAATCTTTCCTTAATCTCCTTTGCTCCAAGGAGAACAACCCCAACTTCTCCAATCCAACCTTGTAGCTAAAATCCCGGAACCCTGGAACCATTCTGGTAAATCTCCTTTGCATCCTCGAGGATCCTCACGTATGGTGATCAGAACTGGACTCCGATCATCTTAATTGTGATCTAACCAGAGTTTTATAAAGCTTGGCAGGAAGCAGAGAGTTGACATAAATGGGTCTTTATCTGATTGGCAGTCAGTGACTAGTGGGGCTCCCCAGGGATCTGTGCTCGGACCCCGAGTGTTTGCATTATATATTAATGGATAGTCAGAAGTTTTTTCCCAGGGTGGAAGAGTCAATTACTCGGGGGCACAGGTTTAAGGTGTGAGGGGCAAGGTTTAAAGGAGATGTACGAGGCAGGTTTTTTACACAGAGGATGGTGGGTGCCTGGGAACTCATTGCCGGGGAGGTAGTGGAAGCGGATACGGTAGTGACTTTTAAGAGGCATCTTGACAAGTACATGAATAGGATGGGAGGAGAGGGAGAGGGTCCCCAGAAGGGTAGGGGGTTTTAGTTCAGTTGGGCAGCATGATTGGTGCAGACTTGGAGGGCCGAAGGGCCTGTTCCTGTGCTGTAATTTTCTTTGTTCTAGTGATTTGGAAGAGGGAACTGAATGTATTATCTCCAAATTTTCAGACGATACAAAATTGGGTGGGAGGGTGAGCTGTGAGGAGGATGCAGAGATGCTTCAGCGTGATTTGGACAGGCATCTGTATGGCAGATGCGTGTGGATAAATGTGAGGTTCCCCACTTTGGTAGCAATCAAAGACAGATTATTACTTGAATGGGTGTAAATTGAGGTGGATACTCCGAGACCTTGGAGTCCTCGTGCATCAAAGAACAAAGAACAATACAGCACAGGAACAGGCCCTTCGGCCCTCCAAGCCCGCGCCGCTCCCCGGTCCAGGATTGAATCCTGAATCCAGGATCCCCGCCCAATTTTCCAGCCTATCTACATACCAATATCCTATCCACCGAGCTGTCCCTCACAGCTACGATGCTTTGTTCATTACAACCTATTAACTCACCCCCACCCCCCCATTCCAGACCATGTGATCTCCAGGGAGAGGCGAAAACCCAGAGTGAAAAACCCCAGGGGCAATATGGGGAAAAAAAATCTGGGAAATTCCTCTCCGACCCCCTGAGGCGATCGAAACGAGTCCAGGAGATCACAATGGCCCTGATCGGAAAATGCTTCCCAACCCTAGTCATTTCCACTTCCACGAACACCATATGAATTCCCTGCCCCCGAGACAGGTTCCCAACTATCCGCAGTCTCGCTCTGTACTGGCACCAGCAAGATGATCATAGAATGAAGCCTTGAAACGAGAAACAAGGAACAATTAGCCCGCGCCGCTCCCTGGTCCAAACTAGACCACTCTTTTGTATCCCTCCATTCCCACTCCGTTCATATAGCTGTCTAGATAAGTCTTAAACGTTCCCAGTGTGTCCGCCTCCACCACCTTGCCCGGCAACACATTCCAGGCCCCCACCACCCTCTGTGTGAAATATGTCCTTCTGATATCTGTGTTAAACCCCCCCCTTCACCTTGAACCTATGACCCCTCGTGAACGTCACCACCGACCCGGGGAAAAGCTTCCCACCGTTCACCCTATCTATGCCTTTCATAATTTTATACACCTCTATTAAGTCTCCCCTCATCCTCCGTCTTTCCAAGGAGAACAACCCCAGTTTCCCCAATCTCTCCTCATAACCAAGCCCCTCCATACCAGGCAACATCCTGGTAAACCTCCTCTGTACTCTCTCCATAGCCTCCACGTCCTTCTGGTAGTGTGGCGACCAGAACTGGACGCAGTATTCCAAATGCGGCCGAACCAACGTTCTATACATCTGCAACATCAGACCCCAACTCTTATACTCTATGCCCCGTCCTATAAAGGCAAGCATGCCATATGCCTTCTTCACCACCTTCTCCACCTGTGACGTCACCTTCAAAGATCTGTGGACTTGCATACCCAGGTCCCTCTGCGTCTCTACACCCTTTATGGTTCTTCCATTTATCGTGTAGCTCCTCCCTACATTATTCCCACCAAAATGCATCACTTCGCATTTATCAGGATTGAACTCCATCTGCCATTTCCTTGCCCAAATTTCCAGCCTATCTATATCCTTCTGTAGCCTCTGACAATGTTCCTCACTATCTGCAAGTCCTGCCAGTTTTGTGTCGTCCGCAAACTTACTGATCATCAGTTGCTGAAAGCAAGCACGCAGGTACAGCAGGCAGTAAAGATGGCAAATGGTATGTTGGCCTTCATAGCGGGAGGATTTGTGTATAACAATAGGGATGTTTTGTTGCAACTGCATAGGGAGTTGGTATGGCCACACTTGAATAGTATGCACAGCTTTGGTGTCCTTCTGAGGAAGAATGCCCTTGCTATAGGGAGTCTCCATAGAATCCCTACAATGCAGAAGGAGGCCATTCGGCCCATCAGGTCTGCATCGACTACAATGCCACTGGGCCCTATCCCCATAACCCCATGCATTTACCCTAGCTAGTACCCCTGACACTAGGGGGCAATTTAGCACGCCAATCCACCTAACTTGCACATCCTTCGACTGTGGAAGGAAAATGGAGCACCCGGAGGAGACCCACACAGACACAGGGAGAATGCGCAAATACCACACAAATAGTGACCCAAGCCAGGAATCGAACCCGAGTCCCTGCCAATGTTTGATTTGATTTATTATTGTCACATGTATTAACATAGTGAAAAGCTTCTTGCACGCTATACAGACAAAACATACCATTCATAGAGAAGGAAAGGAGAGAGTGCAGAATGTAGTGTTACAGTCATAGCTAGGGTGTAGAGAAAGATCAACTTAATGCAAGGTAGGTCCATTCAAAAGTCTGACAGCAGCAGGGAAAAAGCTGTTCTTGAGTCGGTCAGTACGTGACTTCAGACTTTTGTATCTTTTTCCCGAAGGAAGAAGGTGGAAGAGAGAATGTCCGTGGTGCATGGGGTCCTTAATTATGCTGGCTGATTTGCCGAGGCAGCGGGAAGTGTAGACAGAGTCACTGGATGGGAGGCTGGTTTGCGTGATGGATTGGGCTACATTCACAACCTTTTGCAGTTCCTTGCGGTCTTGGGCAGAGCAGGATCCATACCAAGCTGTGATACAACCAGAAAGAATGCTTTCTATGGTGCATCTGTAAAAGTTGGTGAGAGTCACAGCTGACATGCCAAATTTCCTTAGTCTTCTAAGAAGAGGCGTTGGTGGGCTTTCTTAACTAGAGTGTCGACATGGGGGGACTAGGACAGGTTGTGGTGATCTGGACACCTAAAAGCTTGAAGCTCTCGACCCTTTCTACTTCGTCCATGTTGATGTATCTCCACATCGTTATGTAGACAGGGGCATGTTCCCCTTTACGCTTCCTGAAGTCGATGACAATCTCCTTCATTTTGTTGACATTGAGGGAGAGATTATTGTTGCCGCACCAGTTCACCAGATTCTCTATCTCATTCCTGTACTCTGTCTCGTCATTGTTTGAGATCCGACCCACTACAGTGGTGTCGTCAGCAAACTTGAAAATCGAATTGGAGGGGAACTTGGCCGCACAGTCATAGGTGTATAAGGAGTATGGCAGGGGGCTGAGGACACAGCCTTGTGGGGCACCGGTGTTGAGGATGATCGTGGAGGAGGTGTTGTTGCCTATCCTTATTGATTGTGGTCTGTGAGTTAGGAAGTTCAGGATCCAGTCGCAGAGGGAGGTGCCGAGGCCCAGGGGTTTGGAGATGAGTTTTGCAGGAATAATGGTGTTGAAGGCTGAGCTGTAGTCTATGAATAGGAGTCTGACATAGGTGTCCTTGTTATCTAGGTGTTCCAGGGTTGAGTGCAGGGCCAGAGAATGGCATCTGCTGTGGACCTGTTGCGGCGATAGGCAAACTGTAGTGGATCCAGGCAGTTTGTGAGGTTGGAATTGATTCGTGCCATGACTAACCTTTCGATGCATTTCATAATGATGGATGTCAGAGCCACCGGCCGATAGTCATTAAGGCACACTGCCTGGTTTTTCTTAGGTACCAGGATGATGGTCGTCTTCTTGAAGCAGGTAGGGACCTCAGATTGTTGTAAAGAGAGGTTGAAGATGTCTGTGAATACCCCCGCCAGCTGATCCGCACAGGATCTGAGTGCACGTCCGGGTACCCCCATCCGGGCCAGTTGCTTTCCGTAGGTTGACCTTGGAGAAAGTTGCTCTGACATCTGCAACGGTGACCCCAGATACAGGTTCATCCAGGGTGGAGGGCATGCTCTCGCTGACCTCTTGCTCAAAACGGGTGTAGAATGCATTGAGCTCATCAGGGAGGGGTGCGTTGGAGCCGGCGATTTTACATGCCTTCATCTTGTAGCCTGTTATGTCTTGCAGACCTTGCCATAGTTGGCGGGGGTCAGTGAGGCAGCAGTGCTAACCACTGTGCCTCCTGTACAGCAAAGGTTTACCAGGCTGATTTCTTGGATGGTGGTGGAAGCTGGTGTCGAGTGTAAATTTGAGGAGTTAGACAGATTTTTAATTGGTAATGGGTTGAAGGGTTAGAAACATAGAAAAACTACAGCACAAAACAGGCCCTTTGGCCCCACAAGTTGTGCCGAACATTTCCCTACCTTTTAGGCCTACCTATAACCCTCCAGCCTATTAAGTCCCATGTACTCATCCAGGAGTCTCTTAAAAGACCCTATTGAGTTTGCCTCCACCACCACTGACGGCAGCCAATGGGTTATGGGGCGAAGGCAGGAAAATGGGGATGAGGAGGATATCAGCCATGATCAAATGGCAGAGCGGACTTGATGGGCCGAATGGCCTAATTCTGCTCCTATATCTTATGAACTAGGGGAATTTCACAGTAACTTCATTGCAGTGTTAATGTAAGCCTTACTTGTGTGACTAATAAATAAACTTTAACTTATAGCAGGTCTGTCATATGAGGAGAGACTAAGTCGGTTAGGATTATATTCATTGGAGTTTAGAAGAGTGAGAGGGGATCTCATAGAAACTTATAAAATTCTAACAGGGTTAGACAGCGTAGATTCAGAAAGAATGTTCCCGATGGTGGGGGAGTCCGGAACTAGGGGTCTTAGTTTGAGGATAAGGGATAAATCTTTTAGAACTGAGATGAGGAGAAATTTCTTCACCCAGAGGGTGGTGAATGTGTGGAATTCACTCCCACAGAAAGTAGTTGAGGCCAAAACGTTGTCTGATTTCAAGAAGAAGTTAGATATAGCTGTTGGGGCTGAAGGGATCGAGGGATATGGGGGGGGGGGGAGGAGGGTGGAAATCATAGAATCAGGATATTGAATTTGATGATCAGCCTGATAATGAATGGCGGAGCAGGCTCGAAGGGCCGAACGGCCTCCTCCTGCTTCTAGTTTCTATACATGTTTCTGCAAAGCGTTCCTCATTTTGTACACAATGCATCTGTTTATGAAGCTGCAGCAATGGAAACTCCAGGTGACCGTCAGCGAATAAGGCAATTAACTATTTATTCACAAGTAGAACAATTATTAACAGGAACCTACTTACAGGATGCAGCAATAGCAATACCATATTGGCAGTGACCACTGTAGCCATTGTCTCCTAAACCGGATTGATCAGCTTTCTGGACCTCCCATGGCCAGAATGGGTAGAATACATGGCAGTGCCATTGGCTGTGCCCAGCGGGCGCTCCAGTGAGATTTCGGGGCATTATCTTCCTTATGGCAGTCCTGGGCTGCAGACATTCAGAAGGCTGGACGCGGCTGCAGTTTATATACTGCACCTGTAGTGAGGAAGCGGTGAGCTCATGATGGGGAGACGAAACAGAGGCTGCCCAACAGTAATCTGGCATCTTTCCTGTGCATGCATAATTAATGCAGCAGGGAGAGGGTGACTTGGCACAATCGGTGGGGAGAACGCCTTTTTTTCACATCTGCTCCAGCATTTGATGCAATGGTGGGAAAATCTGTTTATTTTCCTGTCTCACTTTAATTTCTATGGTCAATTTCTATGGACTTACTTTGTGGGAGGCGAGGGAAGAGATTGCAGAGCCTCTGGCGATGATCTTTGCATCGTCGATGGAGACGGGAGAGGTGCCGGAGGATTGGAGGATTGCAGATGTGGTTCCTATTTTCAAGAAGGGGAATAGGGATAGCTCAGGAAATTACCGACCGGTGAGTCTAACCTCAGTGGTTGGTAAACTGATGGAGAAGATCCTGAGGGACAAGATTTATGAGCATTTAGAGAGGTTTAGTATGCTCAAGAATACTCAGCATGGCTTTGTCAAAGGCAGATCGTGCCTTACGAGCCTGGTGGAGTTCTTCGAAAATGTGACTAAACACATTGACGAAGGGAAAGCGGTAGATGTGGTTTATATGGATTTTAGCAAGGCGTTCGATAAGGTCCCCCATGCAAGGCTTCTAGAAAAAGTGAGAGGGCATGGGATCCAAGGGGCTGCTGCCCTGTGGATCCAGAACTGGCTTGCCCAAAGGACAGTAAGAACAAAGAACAAAGAACAATACAGCACAGGAACAGGCCCTTCGGCCCTCCAAGCCCGCGTGGTATTTGCTACCAAATAAATCTGTTGGACTTTAACCTGGTGTTGTGAGACTTCTTACTGTGTTTACCCCAGTCCAACGCCGGCATTTCCACATCTTGCCCAAAGGAGGCAGAGAGTGTGTATAGATGGGTCTTTTTCTAATTGGAGGTCGGTCACCAGTGGAGTGCCCCAGGGATCTGTTCTGGGACCCTTGCTGTTTGTCATTTTCATAAATGACCTGGATGAGGAAGTGGAGGGATGGGTTGGTAAGTTTGCCGATGACACGAAGGTTGGTGGAGTTGTGGATAGTCTGGAGGGATGTCAGAAGTTACAGAGGGACATAGATAGGATGCAAGACTGGGCGGAGAAGTGGCAGATGGACTTCAACCCAGATAAATGCGTAGTGGTCCATTTTGGCAGGTCAAATGGGATGAAGGAGTACAATATAAAGGGAAACACTCATAGTACGGTAGAGGATCAGAAGGACCTTGGGGTCCGGGTCCATAGGACTCTAAAATCGGCCCCGCAGGTGGAGGAGGTGGTTAAGAAGGCGTATGGTGTGCTGGCCTTTATCAATTGAGGGATTGAGTTTAGGAGTCCGGGGATAATGATGCAGCTATATAAGACCCTCGTCAGACCCCACTTGGAGTACTGTACTCAGTTCTGGTCGCCTCATTACAGGAAGGATGTGGAAAAGATTGAACGGGTGCAGAGGAGATTTACAAGGATGTTGCCTGGATTGAGTGGCATGCCTTATGAGGATAGGCTGAGGGAGCTCGGTCTTTTCTCCTTGGAGAGACTTAGGATGAGAGGAGACCGAATAGAGGTGTATAAGATGTTGAGGGGCATAGATCGGGTGGACTCTCAGAGGCTTTTTCCCAGGGTGGAAATGGCTGCTACGAGAGGACACAGGTTTAAGGTGCTAGGGGGTAGGTACAGGGGAAATGTTAGGGGGAAGTTTTTCACACAGAGGGTGGTGGGCGAGTGGAATCGGCTGCCGTCAATGGTGGTGGAGGCAAACTCAATAGGGTCTTTTAAGAGACTCCTGGATGAGTACACGGGACTTAATAGGATGGAGGGTTATAGGTAGGCCTAAAAGGTAGGGATATGTTCAGCACAACTTGTGGGGCCAAAGGGCCTGTTTTGTGCTGTAGTTTTCTATGTTTCTATTAAGTTGATCTTTCTCTCCACCCTAGCTATGACTGGCTATATCGCTTAGGGCTGGGGGCCTGGACATAGAACATAGAACATAGAACATAGAACATTACAGCGCAGAACAGGCCCTTCGGCCCACGATGTTGCACCGACCAGTTAAAAAAAAAACTGTGACCCTCCAACCTAAACCAATTTCTTTTCGTCCATGAACCTATCTACGGATCTCTTAAACGCCCCCAAACTAGGCGCATTTACTACTGATGCTGGCAGGGCATTCCAATCCCTCACCACCCTCTGGGTAAAGAACCTACCCCTGACATCGGTTCTATAACTACCCCCCCTCAATTTAAAGCCATGCCCCCTCGTGCTGGATTTCTCCATCAGAGGAAAAAGGCTATCACTATCCACCCTATCTAAACCTCTAATCATCTTATATGTTTCAATAAGATCCCCTCTTAGCCGCCGCCTTTCCAGCGAAAACAATCCCAAATCCCTCAGCCTCTCCTCATAGGATCTCCCCTCCATACCAGGCAACATCCTGGTAAACCTCCTCTGCACCCTCTCCAAAGCCTCCACATCCTTCCTGTAATGTGGGGACCAGAACTGCACACAGTACTCCAAGTGCGGCCGCACCAGAGTTGTGTACAGTTGCAACATAACGCTACGACTCCTAAATTCAATCCCCCTACCAATAAACGCCAAGACACCATATGCCTTCTTAACAACCTTATCTACTTGATTCCCAACTTTCAGGGATCTATGCACACATACACCTAGATCCCTCTGCTCCTCCACACTATTCAAAGTCCTCCCGTTAGCCCTATACTCAACACATCTGTTATTCCTACCAAAGTGAATTACCTCACACTTCTCCGCATTAAACTCCATCCGCCACCTCTCGGCCCAACTTTGCAACCTGTCTAAGTCTTCCTGCAAACTACGACACCCTTCCTCACTGTCTACCACACCACCGACTTTGGTGTCATCAGCAAATTTGCTAATCCACCCAACTATACCCTCATCCAGATCATTAATAAATATTACAAACAGCAGTGGCCCCAAAACAGATCCCTGAGGTACACCACTTGTAACCGCACTCCATGATGAATATTTACTATCAACCACCACCCTCTGTTTCCTATCCGCTAGCCAATTCCTGATCCAATTTCCTAGATCACCCCCAATCCCATACATCTGCATTTTCTGCAGAAGCCTACCATGGTGAACCTTATCAAACGCCTTACTAAAATCCATATATACCACGTCCACTGCCTTGCCCCCATCCACCTCCTTGGTCACTTTCTCAAAAAACTCAATAAGGTTAGTAAGGCACGACCTACCTGCCACAAAACCATGCTGACTATCACCTATCAATTCATTACTCTCCAAATAACTATAAATCCTATCCCTTATAATTTTTTCCAACATCTTGCCGACAACAGAAGTGAGACTCACCGGTCTATAATTCCCGGGGAAGTCTCTGTTCCCCTTCTTAAACAATGGGACAACATTCGCTAACCTCCAATCTTCTGGTACTATACCAGAGGCCAACGACGACCTGAAGATCAGAGCCAGAGGCTCTGCAATCACTTCTCTTGCCTCCCAGAGAATCCTTGGATAAATCCCATCCGGACCAGGGGATTTATCTATTTTCAGACCCTCCAGAATATCCTGCACATCCTCCTTATCAACTGTAATACTGTCTATTCTACTCCCTTGCAACCCAGTGTCCTCCTCAGCTATATTCATGTCCCCTTGCGTGAACACCGAAGAGAAATATTGGTTCAATGCTTCACCAATCTCCTCCGGTTCCACACATAACTTCCCTCTGCCATCTATAACTGGCCCTAAACTTGCCCTAACCAACCTTCTGTTCTTGACATACCTATAGAACGCCTTAGGATTCTCTTTAACCCTATCCGCCAAAGTCTTCTCATGTCCCCTTTTAGCCCTTCTAAGCTCGCTCTTCAACTCCCTCTTAGCCAATCTAAAGCTTTCTAGTGCACTACCCGAGTGCTCACGTCTCATCCGAACATAAGCCTCCTTTTTCTTTTTAACCAACAAAGAAACTTTTTTGGTGCACCACGGTTCCCTAGCCCTACCAATTCCTCCTTGCCTGACAGGGACATACCTATCACAGACTCGCAGTAGCTGCTCCTTGAAAAAACTCCACATGTCGGACGTTCCCAGTCCCTGTAATCTCCTAGTCCAACCTATGTTTCCTAATTCTCTCCTAATAGCCTCATAATTACCCTTCCCCCAGCTAAAACCACTGGCCCGAGGTTCATGCCTATCCCTTTCCATCACTAAGGTGAACGTAACCGAATTGTGGTCACTATCACCAAAATGCACACCAACTTCCAAGTCTAGCACCTGGTCTGGCTCATTTCCCAGCACCAGATCCAATATAGCCTCACCTCTAGTTGGCCTGTCTACATACTGAGTCAAAAAACCTTCCTGCACGCTTTGAACAAAAACTGACCCCTCTAACGAGCTAGAGCTATAACAATTCCAGTCAATATTAGTCAAGTTAAAATCCCCCATAACAATTGCCCTATTACTTTCACTCCTAAGCAGGATTGACTCCGCAATCCTTTCCTCAACCTCTCTAGAACTTTTAGGAGGTCTATAAAAGACTCCCAACAGGGTGACCTCTCCTCTCCTATTTCTAATCTCCGCCCATACTACCTCAACAGATAAGTCCTCATCAAACCTCCTCTCTGACACTGTGATACAATCTCTGACCAATAATGCTACCCCTCCCCCTCTTCTACCTCCTTCCCTACTTCGACTAAAACATTTGAACCCCGGGACCTGCAGCATCCATTCCTGCCCCTGCTCTATCCATGTCTCTGAAATAGCCACAACATCGAAGTCCCAGGTACTGATCCACGCTGCAAGTTCACCCACTTTATTGCGAATACTCCTGGCATTGAAGTATACACATTTCAAACCCTGCTCCACCCCACCTCTGCAATGCCGTGCATTGCAGTCCCCATCCATGCATCCCTCACTTTCAGCCCCACTACTCAGGATCCCTCCCCCCCCCCGAATCAGTTTAAACCTCCCTGCATGGCCTTAGCAAATTTACCCCCCAGGATATTGGTCCCCTTCTGATTAAGGTGTAGACCATCCTTCTCATAGAGGACGGGGAAGAATTTATAAAATGCGTACAGGAAGGTTCTTTGGAACAATATGTTGACAGTCCAATTAGAGAGGGGGCTATACTGGACCTAGTACTGGGGAATGAGCCCAGTCAGGTCATCAAAGTTTCAGTGGGGGAACATGTGGCAAATAGTGACCACAATTCTGTAAACTTTAGGATAGTAATGGAAAAAGATGAGTGTTGTCCTTTGGGTAAGGTGCTGAATTGGGGGAAGGCTAACTACAGCCGGATTAGGCAAGATTTGGTGGCTATTGATTGGGAGAGGCTAGAACATAGAACAGTACAGCACAGAACAGGCCCTTCGGCCCACGATGTTGTGCCGAGCTTTATCTGAAACCAAGATCAAGCTATCCCACTCCCTATCATCCTGGTGTGCTCCATGTGCCTATCCAAAAACCGCTTAAATGTTCCTAAAGTGTGTGACTCCACTATCACTGCAGGCAGTCCATTCCACACCCCAACCACTCTCTGCGTAAAGAACCAACCTCTGATATCCTTCCTATATATCCCACCATGAACCCTATAGTTATGCCCCCTTGTAATAGCTCCATCCACCCGAGGAAATAGTCTTTGAACGTTCACTCTATCTATCCCCTTCATCATTTTATAAACCTCTATTAAGTCTCCCCTCAGCCTCCTCCGCTCCAGAGAGAACAGCCCTAGCTCCCTCAACCTGAGACAAGATCTCTCTGTTCCTCCACAGTCTTCAGAACCCTACCTTTGACCCTGTAATCCACATTTAAATTAGTCCTACCAAAATGAATCACCTCACATTTATCAGGGTTAAACTCCACCTGCCATTTTTCAGCCCAGCTTTGCATCCTATCTATGTCTCTTTGCAGTCTACAACAGCCCTCCACCTCATCCACTACTCCACCAATCTTGGTGTCATCAGCAAATTTACTGATCCACCCTTCAGCCCCCTCCTCTAGGTCATTAATAAAAATCACAAATAGCAGAGGACCAAGCACTGATCCCTGTGGCACTCCGCTAGCAACCTGCCTCCAGTCTGAAAATTTTCCATCCACCACCACTCTGTCTTCGATCAGATAGAAATCTCACAACACCAGGTTAAAGTCCAACAGGTATATTTGGTAGCAAATACCACTCTATCTATCCTCTGGTATAAGAAATAGGACATAAGAAATAGGAGCAGGAGTAGGCCATCTCGCCCCTCGAGTCTGCCCCGCCATTCAATAAGATCATGGCTGATCTGACGTGGATCAGTACCACTTACCCGCCTGATCCCCATAACCCTTAATTCCCTTACCGATCAGGAATCCATCCATCCGCGCTTTAAACATATTCAGCGAGGTAGCCTCCACCACCTCAGTGGGCAGAGAATTCCAGAGCTTCACCACCCTCTGGGAGAAGAAGTTCCTCCTCAACTCTGTCTTAAACCGACCCCCCTTTATTTTGAGGCTGTGTCCTCTAGTTTTATCTTCCTTACTAAGTGGAAAGAATCTCTCCGCCTCCACCCTATCCAGCCCCACGCATTATCTTATAAGTCTCCATAAGATCCCCCCTCATCCTTCTAAACTCCAACGAGTACAAACCCAATCTCCTCAGCCTCTCCTCATAATCCAAACCCCTCATCTCCGGTATCAACCTGGTGAACCTTCTCTGCACTCCCTCCAATGCCAATATATGGTATGATGGTATTTGCTACCAAATAAACCTGTTGGACTTTAACCTGGTGTTGTGAGACTTCTTACTGTGTTCACCCCAGTCCAACGCTGGCATCTCCACATCATTTCGATCAGATTGCCAGTTACCTATCCAATCGGCCAACTTTCCCTCTATCCCACACCTCCTTACTTTCATCATAAGCCGACCATGGGGGACCTTATCAAACGCCTTACTAAAATCCATGTCCAGGACATCAACTGCCCTACCTTCATCAACACACTTAGTTACCTCCTCAAAAAATTCAATCAAATTTGTGAGGCACGACTTGCCCTTCACGAATCCGTGCTGACTATCCCGGATTAATCCGCATCTTTCTAAATGGTCGTAAATCCCATCCCTAAGGACCTTTTCCATCAACTTACCAACCACCGAAGTAAGACTAACCGGCCTATAATTACCAGGGTCATTTCTATTCCCTTTCTTAAACAGAGGAACAACATTCGCCATTCTCCAGTCCTCTGGCACCATCCCCGTGGACAGTGAGGACTCAAAGATCAAAGCCAAAGGCTCTGCAATCTCATCCCTTGCCTCCCAAAGAATCCTAGGATATATTCGAGGCTGTACGAGGGTAAATCCACATCTGGCATGTGGGAGTCTTTTAAGGAGCAGGGCAGGGCAGGCATGTACCTAGAAAGAGGAAGGATAGGAAAGGTAGGATTCGGGAGCCGTGGATAACCAGTGAAATTGTGGGTCTAATCAAAAAGAAAAAAAAGAGGCATACATGTGCTGGGGGGTAGGTACAGAGGAGATGTCAGGGGTAAGTTTTTCACTCAGAGGGTGGTGGGTGAGTGGAATCGGCTGACGTCGGTGGTGGTGGAGGCAAACTCGTTGGGGTCTTTTAAGAGACTTCTGGATGAGTACATGGGATTTAATGGGATTGAGGGCTATAGATAGGCCTAGAGGTGGGGATGTGATCGGCGCAACTTGTGGGCCGAAGGGCCTGTTTGTGCTGTGGCTTTCTATGTTCTATGTTCTATGAGGTCCAGGCAGCTAAAAACAGATGGAGCACTGGAGGAATACAGAGAATGTAGAAAAGAACTCAAACAGGGAGTTAGAAGGGCAAAAAGGGGTCACGAAATGTCCTTGGCAGACAGCATTAAGGAGAATCCTAAGGCATTTTATACATACGTTAGGAACAAGAGGGTTGTTTGGGAAAGAATCGGACCTCTCAGGGACAAAGGAGGGGAATTATGCTTAGAACCAAAGGAAGTAGGTGAGATCCTAAATGAATACTTTGCATCAGTATTCACAAAGGAGAGGGACATGTTGACTGGGAGTGTCTCAGAGAGATGTGTTGGCCCGTTAGAAAAAATCTCAATTACAAGGGAGGAAGTGTGAGGTTTTTTAGGAAACATTAAGACAGACAAATCCCCAGGGCCAGATGTCATCTATCCTAGACTCCTCAGGGAGGCAAGAGATGAAATTGCTGGGCCTCGAACAGAAATCTTTGTCTCTTCACTGGACACAGGTGAGGTCCCAGAGGATTGGAGGATAGCAAATGTGGTCCCGTTATTTAAGAAGGGTAGCAAGGATAACCCGGGTAATTATAGACCGGTGAGCTTGACGTCCGTGGTAGGGAAATTGTTGGAGAAGATTCTTAGAGATAGGATATATGAGCATTTAGAGCTGAATAATCTCATTAGCGATCGACAGCATGGTTTTGTACGAGGGAGGTCATGCCTCACAAATTTGGTTGAGTTTTTTGAGGAGGTGACAAAAACGATTGACGAGGGAAGGGCCATGGATGCCGTCTGTATGGATTTTAGTAAAGCGTTTGACAAGGTCCCTCATGGCAGGCTGGTGCAAAAGGTTAAATCTCACGGGATAAAAGGTGAGCTAGCTCGATGAGTGGAGAACTGGCTTAGCCATAGAAGACAGAGGGTAACAGTGGAGGGGTCTTTTTCTGGTTGGAGGTCTGTGACTAGTGGTGTTCTGCAGGGCTCTGTACTGGGACCTCTGCTGTTTGTGATATATATATATATATATATCAGATTCGCCACAACATCCTTCCCCCTTTAGGTCTCCATTACCGAGAGATGTCAATATCCCCAGCTGGCGGGGGAATTTCACAGAGAACGGTGAAGTATTATGGGTTGGGGTTTCTCCTGAAGATCGTCTTGCTCAGGCCAGCCTCTCCAGATATCAGAATCTCCTCAGCTGTTGTCTCTCTAGTTCCCACAGCAACAGGCTATGTTCACAGTGCCTTGTTTGGTTCTCTCTGATCAGTACAGGCCTAACTAGTACTGACGTAACTTATTGACCATTGGGAAGGAGGTAGTTGACTTCATCTGGAATACATCCATCCAGAGTGCATACCCAGTAAAGGAAACATGGAACCCATGAAAGGACCTACAAAGTTGAAGTGTTCTCTTACCCAAGGCATACCAGGCCATTCCCCTGGGTGCAGAGAGGCAGCAGTGGGTAAAGTTCTGTTGTTTTTGACATTGGTCACATGTCTGTTACATCGGCATCAATGCCAGGCCATCACACATAGCCTCCTGCCAACATTTTCATTTTTGAAATGCCCAGGTGAGCACAAAGCAATTCTTCCAAGAAAAATTGTCTCCCAGGATTTAGAATAACTGCTCGTGACCCACAGAGAATTATACCCGTCTTCACAGCTTCATTTGTCTTTTCGAAACCAAGTAAGGCTTTGTGGCCTCTGAAGCGTGCGCATTGAAACCCCATCCAATATCATATTCTTGATTTCTGACAGTGCAGGGTCCCATTGCGTCCAAGTTCTGATTTTCTTCGCAGATACTGGCATGGTCGCTAAAAGTTTATGCCATAGATAAAAGCAAATTACTGCGGATTCTGGAATCTGAAACAAAAACAGAAAATCTCGGCACAACTGACAGCCTGTGTGGAGAGAGAATAGAGCCAACATTTCCAGTCTGGATCAGAGTTCAAATGAAAGGTCATCCAGACTCGAAACGTTGGCTCTATTCTCTCTCCACACAAGTTTAAAGCCATCAGGACTTCTTCTGGTGCTGGTGGGGGTGTAATGAGAGATGGTTTAGAGCATTGTCAGGAAACTAGAGCTAATTTTAAGGGATTTACATTAGAAGGGGAAACATTAGAAATAAAGTATAGTTTAGGTCGGTTTTATTTGATGTTCCGGTGATCATAAGGAAGCTGTGATTAGCTTTCAGACTCAACGTTTGTCTGTGTGGGGGTTTCATCTCAATATCCAGCTGAGACTCTACTGTGTTTGAGCCTCGGAATGCAAACTCCTGATCGTTGCCCAGGAAGCTGTGAGGAGCAGACAGCTTCCTTTGTCGTAAAATCTGCAGCAAACACTCGTTCAGTTGGAGACTGGAAGAAAGACAAGATGGATTTCTCAAGTCTCATGAAGCTGGAGCCTTACAATGGAGTAATGGTTCAAACAGCTAATGGAAGGTCCAAAGATCCAGTGAACTGTAACAGGATTTCAGAACATCTGATCAAGCTACTAGAGAACAGACTTGAGAAACGTTGGGAGAGATCAATTGGTGAGAACTGCTAGAAAAAAGCTTTCTGAAAGTAACTCTAGCCATTGTTTTGTGAACAAATTGTAACATTAAGGCAAGAAAATCCTGGCACATACTCACTGCTAAAGGTGGAGTGGAAACTCTGGCCAACCAGGTCATTGGAAAACGTGAACCAGAGTTTGGAATGTGGATCGCTAATTGGGAGTTTTGCTAGGGGAGATTTTAAAGCCCATTTCTGGGAGTGGAGTTTAAACCGTCCCGTACAACAATCACCTCAGGGGAATTCAGAGAGGAAATCTGCAAATATTGATGTCAGGTGCTAATGAGACAATTGTCGCTTCATCTGTAGTAACCTTAAACCTGTGAGTAAGGGTTAGGCGAATGGAGTAAAGCAGTCCTGTAATCCATTTTTAAACGTTGAATAAATATTTTCTTGTGTTGTTAAACGCTGATTTGCAGCCCACTGACTCAATTTCTTCCACTTTTGATAAAATCAAAAATAACTGATGATCTTTTGAGCTCGGATTCCATCCTGGGATCCTCCTGTCCCAGCTGGGATTGTACCAGCATCAGTGTTAGATATCCAGGGTCTGGGTGATGCTCTATGGTACATTTATTCAAATGCCAAGAGCATTTACCCCAAGCGTGTATCCGAGCAGAGATTATGGGAGGGATTGCCTTAGCATAACGGTTTATGGTCCATCCGTGTTGCGAAATGCTTTCCATAGACGTACTGGTGGAATTTTCTGGTGCCAACAACCACAGCTAACACATCTGATTCGATCTGGGAGGATTGCTTTTCTGCTTCACAGTGTCCTTGATAATTACACTATTGGTTTCTCACCTCCACCTTTCAACCTGTGAAAAAATACGGCCCCAATTCCATTTGGAGACTGGATGCCGGTAAGTACAAGATCCTTCTGAGGATGGGGATTTACCAGCAGATTTGTTGACAGAGATTATTGTTTTACCCGAGTGAAAGCCTCACTTTGAGGCAGCTTCCAAAACCACCTTTGGTGTTTTCTCAGTAAGGTGTGCAGGGGTGCCAATCAGGTGGCCAAGTTTGGAATGAATCCCCCACCATATCCAGGAAGGATTTCAGCTCTGTAATATCCCGGGAACATGGTGCTTCCGTTATGGCCCTTATTTGTTTTCATCCAAGGACTGCAGCCATTTTGTGTCGACATTGTAACCCAAATAGATCACCTCACTGGCCTGAAAAGTACACTTCTCTCTTCTCACGCACACTCCTGCATTCATCAACCATTTCAACAACTCTTCCAAATTAGCCAAGCGCTTCTCTTCCATGCAACCAATAATCAACACACTGCCCAAATAAACCGCAACCCTGGGGAACAGGATTTTCAGTGTGTGCTGAAAAATAACACACACCAACAATGCTCCAAATGGTAACCAGGTGTAGAATCATAGAATTCCTACAGTGCAGGAGGGGGCATTCAACCCATGGAATCTGCACCGACCACAATCCCACCCAGGCCCTATCCCCGTAACCCCATGTTTTTACCCTAGCTAGTCCCCCTAACACTAAGCGGCAATTTAGCATGACCAATCCTCCGAACCCGCACATCTTTGGACTATGGGAGGAAACTGGAGCACCTGGAGGAAACCCACGCAGACATGGGGAGAACGTGCAGACTCAGCACAATCACCCAAGCCGGGAATTAAACCTGGGGCCATGATGCTGTGAGGCAGTAGTGCTAACCACTGTGCCGCCCCGTGTATTTGTACAAGCCTGTGTGTGCGGTGTTAGTCACATACGGCATGACTCATCTAATTCAAGCTGAGAGACTCATGTCAAGCTTAGTAAACTTCAAACCACCAGTTAGATTTGCGTATAGATCCTCGATCTGGACTCAGACTCCAGTCTAACTTGGCAGCTCAATTGACGGTCAGTTTTTAATCCCATAAATGCAGACTATCTTGTCTGGTTTGATGACAGGATTGATAGGGGTGGCCCACTCTGCAAACCACACCAGTCTTATCATGCCCAGGTCTTCAAGATGCTTGAGATATAGAGTCACAGAATGATAGAAGTTTACAGTATGGAAACAGGCCCTTCGGCCCAACTTGTCCATGCCACTCTTCTTTTTTAAACCCCGAAGCTAGTCCCAATTGCCCGCATTTGGCCCATATCCCTCTATACCCATCGTACCCATGTAACTGTCTAAATACTTTTTAAAAGACAAAATTGTATCCGCCTCCACTACTGCCTCTGGCAGCTTGTTCCAGACACTCACCATCCTCTGAAAAAATTGCCCCTCTGGACACTTTTGTATCTTTCACCTCTCCCCTTAAACCTATGCCCTCTAGTTTTAGACTCCCCTACCTTTGGGAAAAGATATCGACTATCTAGCTGATCTGTGCCTCTCATTATTTTATAGACCTCTATAAGGTCACCCCTCAGCCTCCTATGCTCCAGAGAAAAAAGTCCCTATCCAGCCTCTCCTTATAACTGTCCAAAGATGTGCGGGTTAGGTTGATTGGCCATGCTAAAAAAAATTGCCCTTAGTGTCCTGAGCTGCGTAGGTTAGAGGGATTAGTGGGTAAATGTGTAGGGATATGAGGGTAGGGCCTGGGTGGGATTGTGGTCGGTGCAGACTCGATGGGCCGAATGGCCTCTTTCTGTGCTGTAGGGTTTCTATGATGGTTCTAACTCAATCCATCAAGTCCCAGTAGCATCCTAATAAATCTCTGCTGCACTCTTTCTAGTTTAATATCCTTTATATAATCGGGTGACCAGAACTGTACACAGTATTCCAAGTGTGGCCTTACCAATGTCATGTACAACTTCAACAAGACGTCCCAACTCTTGTATTCAATGTTCTGACCAATGAAACTAAGCATGCTGAATGCCTTCTTCACCATCTGTCCACCTGTGACTCCACTTTCAAGGAGCTATGAACCTGTACCCCTAGATCTCTTTGTTCTATAACTCTCTCCAACACCCTACCATTAACTGAGTAAGTTCTGCTCCCCCTCCCCAACCAGGACATATGAAGTATCTTCAAGTTCCCACATAGCACAGGAACTACAAGAAACAGATCTCAGTTGTCCATCCATAATCGAAGGAAAAAAATCTCTATTTCTTCTTAAGCAACCTAGTGACCATCTTGTTTAATTATTAATTAAAATTAATGCCTCTCAAACTTGTGTGAGATTATTCTTAATATTAATTCACTTAACAATTGAAATTTCATTAGCTTCATAACTGTAATACAGTACTTCCAGTTACTTGGCCCTGGTATACTCAGTAACACAACGAATGACCCTTACCCTGAATAAACATCGAGATAGACTGATACCGGCACACTGCATTCCTGTTGCTCTCACACAATCCTACAGACGACTGTTACAAGAGGGAATAACAACATGTGGGTCCCAAGAGGCTAATGGTGGGGTGAAAGAGGGAGGGATGAGGCATGGATCAGGGGACTGCAGGGTAGGGCTGGAGGTTACATAGATAGGTAGGGACAAGGCTGCATGCAACACAGGCTGTAAGATGTTTGTATGTCACAGAGGGAGCTTTCTGTTACACAGCATGATCCAAGAGGCAGTTTGCTGTGTGTCTAATTGCTATTGGAGGTGTGCACAATTTTCAACAACTTATTCAGGTGAAAGTGAGCCACGTTGATCTTAGCAAGGTCAGGAGTACAATTAGTCTCCAATTACAGGATTTGTTCAGCATCTTCATTAATGAAACCCACAAAGCAAGGAGCCTACAGAAATAAACTGAGTGAGCTAGGCAATCGCCCTTCATCACACCTGCAGTACCATCATACATCCATCCCCACTGCTGCTGCCTTACAGCGACTTTATCAGGACATCTGCTGTCATGAACATAGAACATAGAACATAGAACATTACAGCGCAGAACAGGCCCTTCGGCCCACGATGTTGCACCGACCAGTTAAAAAAAAAAACTGTGACCCTCCAACCTAAACCAATTTCTTTTCGTCCATGAACCTATCTACGGATCTCTTAAACGCCCCCAAACTAGGCGCATTTACTACTGATGCTGGCAGGGCATTCCAATCCCTCACCACCCTCTGGGTAAAGAACCTACCCCTGACATCGGTTCTATAACTTCCCCCCCTCAATTTAAAGCCATGCCCCCTCGTGCTGGATTTCTCCATCAGAGGAAAAAGGCTATCACTATCCACCCTATCTAAACCTCTAATCATCTTATATGTTTCAATAAGATCCCCTCTTAGCCGCCGCCTTTCCAGCGAAAACAATCCCAAATCCCTCAGCCTCTCCTCATAGGATCTCCCCTCCATACCAGGCAACATCCTGGTAAACCTCCTCTGCACCCTCTCCAAAGCCTCCACATCCTTCCTGTAATGTGGGGACCAGAACTGCACACAGTACTCCAAGTGCGGCCGCACCAGAGTTGTGTACAGTTGCAACATAACGCTACGACTCCTAAATTCAATCCCCCTACCAATAAACGCCAAGACACCATATGCCTTCTTAACAACCTTATCTACTTGATTCCCAACTTTCAGGGATCTATGCACACATACACCTAGATCCCTCTGCTCCTCCACACTATTCAAAGTCCTCCCGTTAGCCCTATACTCAACACATCTGTTATTCCTACCAAAGTGAATTACCTCACACTTCTCCGCATTAAACTCCATCCGCCACCTCTCGGCCCAACTTTGCAACCTGTCTAAGTCTTCCTGCAAACTACGACACCCTTCCTCACTGTCTACCACACCACCGACTTTGGTGTCATCAGCAAATTTGCTAATCCACCCAACTATACCCTCATCCAGATCATTAATAAATATTACAAACAGCAGTGGCCCCAAAACAGATCCCTGAGGTACACCACTTGTAACCGCACTCCATGATGAATATTTACTATCAACCACCACCCTCTGTTTCCTATCCGCTAGCCAATTCCTGATCCAATTTCCTAGATCACCCCCAATCCCATACATCTGCATTTTCTGCAGAAGCCTACCATGGTGAACCTTATCAAACGCCTTACTAAAATCCATATATACCACGTCCACTGCCTTGCCCCCATCCACCTCCTTGGTCACTTTCTCAAAAAACTCAATAAGGTTAGTAAGGCACGACCTACCTGCCACAAAACCATGCTGACTATCACCTATCAATTCATTACTCTCCAAATAACTATAAATCCTATCCCTTATAATTTTTTCCAACATCTTGCCGACAACAGAAGTGAGACTCACCGGTCTATAATTCCCGGGGAAGTCTCTGTTCCCCTTCTTAAACAATGGGACAACATTCGCTAACCTCCAATCTTCTGGTACTATACCAGAGGCCAACGACGACCTGAAGATCAGAGCCAGAGGCTCTGCAATCACTTCTCTTGCCTCCCAGAGAATCCTTGGATAAATCCCATCCGGACCAGGGGATTTATCTATTTTCAGACCCTCCAGAATATCCTGCACATCCTCCTTATCAACTGTAATACTGTCTATTCTACTCCCTTGCAACCCAGTGTCCTCCTCAGCTATATTCATGTCCCCTTGCGTGAACACCGAAGAGAAATATTGGTTCAATGCTTCACCAATCTCCTCCGGTTCCACACATAACTTCCCTCTGCCATCTATAACTGGCCCTAAACTTGCCCTAACCAACCTTCTGTTCTTGACATACCTATAGAACGCCTTAGGATTCTCTTTAACCCTATCCGCCAAAGTCTTCTCATGTCCCCTTTTAGCCCTTCTAAGCTCGCTCTTCAACTCCCTCTTAGCCAATCTAAAGCTTTCTAGTGCACTACCCGAGTGCTCACGTCTCATCCGAACATAAGCCTCCTTTTTCTTTTTAACCAACAAAGAAACTTTTTTGGTGCACCACGGTTCCCTAGCCCTACCAATTCCTCCTTGCCTGACAGGGACATACCTATCACAGACTCGCAGTAGCTGCTCCTTGAAAAAACTCCACATGTCGGACGTTCCCAGTCCCTGTAATCTCCTAGTCCAACCTATGTTTCCTAATTCTCTCCTAATAGCCTCATAATTACCCTTCCCCCAGCTAAAACCACTGGCCCGAGGTTCATGCCTATCCCTTTCCATCACTAAGGTGAACGTAACCGAATTGTGGTCACTATCACCAAAATGCACACCAACTTCCAAGTCTAGCACCTGGTCTGGCTCATTTCCCAGCACCAGATCCAATATAGCCTCACCTCTAGTTGGCCTGTCTACATACTGAGTCAAAAAACCTTCCTGCACGCTTTGAACAAAAACTGACCCCTCTAACGAGCTAGAGCTATAACAATTCCAGTCAATATTAGTCAAGTTAAAATCCCCCATAACAATTGCCCTATTACTATCACTCCTAAGCAGGATTGACTCCGCAATCCTTTCCTCAACCTCTCTAGAACTTTTAGGAGGTCTATAAAAGACTCCCAACAGGGTGACCTCTCCTCTCCTATTTCTAATCTCCGCCCATACTACCTCAACAGATAAGTCCTCATCAAACCTCCTCTCTGACACTGTGATACAATCTCTGACCAATAATGCTACCCCTCCCCCTCTTCTACCTCCTTCCCTACTTCGACTAAAACATTTGAACCCCGGGACCTGCAGCATCCATTCCTGCCCCTGCTCTATCCATGTCTCTGAAATAGCCACAACATCGAAGCCCCAGGTACTGATCCACGCTGCAAGTTCACCCACTTTATTGCGAATACTCCTGGCATTGAAGTATACACATTTCAAACCCTGCTCCACCCCACCTCTGCAATGCCGTGCATTGCAGTCCCCATCCATGCATCCCTCACTTTCAGCCCCACTACTCAGGATCCCTCCCCCCCCCCGAATCAGTTTAAACCTCCCTGCATGGCCTTAGCAAATTTACCCCCCAGGATATTGGTCCCCTTCTGATTAAGGTGTAGACCATCCTTCTCATAGAGGTCACACCTTCCCCAGTACGAGCCCCAATTGCTTAAGTACCTGAACCCCTCCCTCCTGCACCATCCCCTCAGCCATGAATTCAAACCTTCCCTCTCCCTATTCCTCTCTAAACTATCCCGTGGTACAGGCAAGAGTCCAGAGATAACCACTCTGTCAGTCCTGGCCTTTAGTTTCCACCCCAACTCCATAAATGATCTGTCCCACTCTCACACCAGCCTCACGCATCCACTGCAGCTCATCAGCAACCTCTCTCTCACCCCCTCTTTCTGTTGTCCTCCACCTTGCCCTCTAGGAGAATTCTCGGTAGCTTTAGAGCTCTGAATGGCTGAAATGTGACACTCTCTTTTCTGGATGTCACTTTTTACAGTTTACTTTGCTCTTGCAACTTTAAACACCTTTTCATTTGTCTTCTAGTCTGTATAAGAAATTTTTAGCATAATGCCTCACTCTGTCTCTATTTTCTACCGCAGATCTGGATTTATTATCCAGGTTTCTGAGTGACAGGAAAGTGGACAGAATGTAGCAGCTTAGGAGATTTTTTCCTAAGACCATAAGACATAGGAGCAGAATGAGGCCATTTGGCCCATCGACTCTGCTCTGCCATTCAATCATGGCTGATATTTTTCTCATCCTCATTCTCCTGCCTTTTCCCCATAACCCCCAATCCCCTTATTAATCAAGAACCTATCTATCTGTCTTAAAGACACTCAATGACCTGGCCTCCACAGCCTTCTGCAGCAAAGAGTTCCACAGATTCACCAGTCTCTGGCTGAAGAAATTCCTCCTCATCTCTGTTTTAAAGGATTGTCCCTTTAGTCTGAGGTTGTGCCCTCTGGTTCTAGTTTTTCCTACTAGTAGAAACATCCTCTCCACGTCCACTCTAACCATGCCTCGCAGTATCCTGTAAGTTTCAATAAGATCCCCCCTCATCCTTCTAAACTCCAACGAGTACAGACCCAGAGTCCTCAACCGTTCCTCATACGATAAGCTCTTCATTCCAGGGATCATTCTTGTAAATCTCCTCTGGACCCTTTCCAAGGCCAGCACATCCTTCCTTAGGTATGGGGCCCAAAACTGCTCACAATACTCCAAATGGGGTCTGACCAGAGCCTTATACAGCCTCAGAAGTACATCCCTGCTCTTGTATTCTAGCCCTCTCAACATGAACGCTAACATTGCATTTGCCTTCTAACTGCCGACTGAACCTACACATTAACCTTAAGAGAATCTTGAACAAGGACTCCCAAGTCTCTTTGTGTTTCTGATTTCCTAAGCATTTCCCCATTTAGAAAATAGTCTATACCTCCATTCCTCCTTCCAAAGTGCATAACCTCACACTTTTCCACATTGTATTCCATCTACCACTTCTTTGCCCACTCTCCTAACCTGTCCAAGTCCTTCTGCAGCCCCCCTGCTTCCTCAATACTACCTGTCCCTCTACATATCTTTGTATCATCTGCAAACTTAGCAACAGTGCCTTCAGTTCCTTCCTTCAAATCGTTAATGTACATTGTGAAAAGTTGTGGTCCCAGCACTGACCCCTGAAGCACACAACTAGTCACTGGCTGCCAACCTGAAAAAGACCCCTTTATCCCCACTCTCTGCCTTCTGCCAATCAGCCAATCCTCTATCCATGCCAGGATCATACCCTTAACACCACGGGCACTTAACTTATTTAACAGTCTCCTATGTGGCACCTTGTCAAAGACCTTCTGGAAAGGCCTGCTTGTTAGAAGTTTGCGTTTTCTTGTTGTTAACACAGCCTTTAACTTTACAAAACTATCAGCTATCTCTACCTTTCTACATCTGCCATCTTCCCGTTATCATACATCCTAAATAGGTAAACCTGTTCAAGTGTGACACCCTCCTCACTCTGCTTCCTCATGTCTTCTAACTACCATTGTTTTGGTCTAGTCAGAATCGTAAAGCGCAGAAAAGGCCCTTCAGCCCATCGAGTCCACACCCACAATAACTACCACTGAAGCCGCTATTCCCATTTTCCAGCACTTGTCCCATATCCTTGAATGTTATGATATTTCAACTGTTCATTCAAAACTTTTTAAAAGTCTCCACTGTCTTCCCAGGCAGCGCATTCCAGATTCCCACCACCCTGAGTGAAAACATTTTTTCTCAAATCCTCTGAATCTCCACCCCCACCCTAAAGCTCTGCCCCCTCATAATTGACCCCACAAGGGGAACAGCTGCTCCCTACTCACCCTGTCCATTCCCCTCAATCTTACACACCTCAATCATGTCCCCACTCAGCCTCCTCTGCTCTGAAGAAAACAATCCAAGCCTATCCAGTCTCTCCTTATAGCTCAAACGCTCCATCCCAGGCAACATCCTGGTGAATCTCCTCTGTACCCCCTCGAGTGCAATCACATCCTTCCTATAGTGAGGTGACCAGAACTGCACACAGTATTCCTCCTTGTTCTTATACTCTATGCCACGACTGATAAAAGCAAGTGTCCCATTTACCTTCCTTAGCTATCCTACTCATCTGCTCTGCCACCTTCAGGGATCTGTGAATAATTACCCCAAGGTCCCTCTGAGCTTCCCGGTGTCCTAACATTCATTAATACCCCTCTGCCTTGTTTCTTCTTCCAAAGTGCATCACCTCACACTTATCAGGGTTTAATACCATCTGCCACAGCTCTGCCCATCTGACCAGCCCATCTATATCGTCTTGTAACCTACGACCACCTTCTTCACTATTAACCACCCGACCAATCTTGGTGCCATCTGCAAACTTGTTACCTTTCCCCCCACATTTAATCTGTATCATTTATGTATATAACAAACAGTAAGGGTCCCAGCACTGAACCTTATGGTGCGCCACTGGACACTGGGCTCCAGTCACTCAAACATCCTTCTACCAACATTTTTTGCGACTATTACTATTTGGACTCATTCCCGCCACGTTTCCATGTGCTTTAACCTTCTCAGTCTCCCATGTCTATCAGGCACATTTTGATCTACAATATTTCACTAATCTGATTCTGCAGATAGCTCCGTATCATCAACCGAGTTCGCCACCAGAACAGACCATGCCAACCTTGCCAGTGACACCTCCAGCACAAACATCACAGCCACCATTGCAAGCTTTCAGGGACACTCGGCAAGTGCACTCCCTGCTCAAACAGACCAATAGCTTCAGTTAACGGACACCAGCATGTCTCAGACCCGGCTTCCTCAATAATCAACACCCCCCCCCCACCCCCCCATCCCCCTCGCCACCCCCCCATCCCCCTCGCCACCCCCCCATACCCCTCGCCACCCTCCGATCCCCCTCGCCACCCCCCCAATTCCTCTCGCCACCCCCCCAATCCCCTCGCCGCCCCCCCAATCCCCCTCGCCGCCCCCCCCAATCCCCCTCGCCGCCCCCCCCAATCCCCCTCGCCGCCGCCCCCCAATCCCCCTCGCCGCCGCCCCCCCAATCCCCCTCGCCGCCGCCCCCCCCAATCCCCTCGCCGCCGCCCCCCCCAATCCCCCTCGTCGCCGCCGCCCCCCCAATCCCCCTCGTCGCCGCCGCCCCCAATCCCCCTCGTCGCCGCCCCCCCCAATCCCCCTCGTCGCCGCCCCCCCCCAATCCCCCTCGCCAACCCCCCCAATCCCCCTCGCCGACGCCCCCAATCCCCCTCGCCGACGCCCCCAATTCCCCTCGCCAACGCCCCCAATTCCCCTCGCCAACGCCCCCAACCCCCTCGCCACCCCCCCAATCCCCCTCGCCACCCCCCCAATCCCCCTCGCCACCCCCCCCAAACCCCTCGCCACCCCCCCCAATCCCCCTCGCCACCCCCCCAATCCCCCTCGCCACCCCCCCAATCCCCCTCGCCACCCCCCCCAATCCCCCTCGCCACCCCCCCCCAATCCCCCTCACCGCCACCCCCCCAATCCCCCTCACCACCACCCCCCCAATCCCCCTCGCCACCACCCCAATCCCCCTCGCCACCCCCACAATCCCCTCACCACCACCCCCCCCAATCCCCCTCACCACCACCCCCAATCCCCCTCACCACCACCCCCCCCAATCACACCTCACACCCCCCAATCACCCTCACCACCACCCCCCCCCAATCACCCTCACCACCCCCCCCAATCCCCCTCACCACCACCCCCCCCAATCCCCCTCACCACCACCCCCCCCAATCCCCTCACCACCACCCCCCCAATCCCCTCACCACCACCCCCCCCAATCCCCTCACCACCACCCCCCCCCCAATCCCCCTCACCACCAACCCCCCAATCCCCCTCACCACCACCCCCCCCCAATCCCCCTCACCACCAACCCCCCCCCCAATCCCCCTCACCACCACCCCCCCCCAATCCCCCTCACCACCACCGCCCCCCCCCAATCCCCCTCACCACCACCCCCCCCCAATCCCCCTCACCACCCCCCCCCCCCCAATCCCCTCACCACCACCCCCCCCCCCAATCCCCCTCACCACCACCACCCCCCCCAATCCCCCTCCACCACCCCAATCCTCACCACCCCCCCCCCCCAATCCCCCTCACCACCACCCCCCCCAATCCCCCTCCACCACCACCCCCCCCCCCAATCCCCTCACCACCACCCCCATCCTCCCCCCCCCAATCCCCCTCACCACCACCCCCCCCCCCAATCCCCCTCACCACCACCCATCCCCTCACCACCACCCCCCCCCAATCCCCCTCACCACCACCCCCCCCCCAATCCCCCTCACCACCACCCCCCCCCCCCAATCCCCCTCACCACCACCCCCCCCCCCAATCCCCCTCACCACCCCCCCCCCCAATCCCCCTCACACCACCCCCCCCCCCAATCCCCCTCACCACCACCCCCCCCCCCCAATCCCCCTCACCACCACCCCCCCCCCCCCCCCAATCCCCCTCACCACCACCCCCCCCCCCCCAATCCCCCTCACCACCCCCCCCCCCCCCCCAATCCCCCTCACCACCCCCCCCCCCCCAATCCCCCTCACACCACCCCCCCCCCAATCCCCCTCCACCACCCCCCCCCCAATCCCCTCACCACCACCCCCCCCCAATCCCCCTCACCACCACCCCCCCCCCCCAATCCCCCTCACCACCACCCCCCCCCCAACCCCTCACCACCACCCCCCCCCCAATCCCCCTCACCACCAGCCCCCCCCCAATCCCCCTCACCACCACCCCCCCCCCCAATCCCCCTCACCACCACCCCCCCCCCCCAATCCCCCTCACCACCACCCCCCCCCCCCAATCCCCCTCACCACCACCCCCCCCCCCCAATCCCCCTCACCACCACCCCCCCCCATCCCTCACCACCACCCCCCCCCCAATCCCCCTCACCACCACCCCCCCCCCAATCCCCTCACCACCACCCCCCCCCCAATCCCCTCACCACCACCCCCCCCCCCAATCCCCCTCACCACCAGCCCCCCCCCCAATCCCCCTCACCACCACCCCCCCCACCCAATCCCCCTCACCACCACCCCCCCCCCCAATCCCCCTCACCACCACCCCCCCCCCCCAATCCCCCTCACCACCACCCCCCCCCCCAATCCCCCTCACCACCACCACCCCTCCCCAGTGAGCACACCCACACAGCCCCCCCTCTTACCGGCCGCTGTCCGGAGCGGTGGATCCGGGTCAGTGCCGCTGTCCGGGGCGCTGGGGCCGGGGTCAGTGCCGCTGTCCGGGGCGCTGGGGCCGGGTCAGTGCCGCTGTCCGGGGCGCTGGGGCCGGGTCAGTGCCGCTGTCCGGGGCGCTGGGGCCGGGTCAGTGCCGCTGTCCGGGGCGCTGGGGCCGGTCACTCTCTCCCGTGTACCTCTCCGGGCCCCGGAGCCGAACCGGCCGCCGCCAGGAAGTGACGCTTGAATTGACCGGGTCACCGGAAACGGCGGGTGAAAGGTCAAGGGGACAAGATGGCGGAGCCCAGAGAGATCCGGAATGTGAGAGAAGTTTCCAGAGACTGAGAGTTCTCTAACCCCCCCCCGCCCCGGCATGGCGCCGCACTAACCCCCCCTCTCTGTGTGTTTCAGCTCCGGGACTTCCTGCTGGTTTACAACAAGATGACGGAGAGCTGCTTCAACAAGTGTGTCACCAACATCAACTACCGCAACACCACCCGCACCGAAGTGAGCCCGCCCGCCCCCTGGGCCAGCCCCGCCCCCTGGGCCCAGCCCCGCCCCGCCCCTCCCGCCCCTCCCCCTGGGCCCCGCCCCGCCCCTCAGAGCCCCGCCCCCTGAAAGCTCCGACCCCCGGGCCAGGCCCGCCCCCTGAGAGCTCTGCCCCGCCCACTGGAGAGAGCCCCAAGAGAGAGCCCCGCCCCCAGATCCAGCCCTGCCCCCCTGAGAGCCCCGCCCCTGAGAGCCCCGCCCCCAGACCAGCCTGCCCCCTGAGAGCCCCGCCCCCCAGATCCAGCCCACACCCAGAGAGAGCGCCGCCTCCTGAGACAGAGCCCGCCCCCTGAGAGAGCCCTGCCCCGAGCGAACCCCACCCCATGAGAGCCCTGCCCCCTGAGAGAGCCCCGCCCCCTGAGAAAGCCCCACCCTGAGTGAGAGCTCCGCCCCCTGAGTGAGCCCCGCCCTCTGAGAGGAGCCCCGCCCCCTGAGAGAGAGCCCCCAAGAGCCCCGTCCCCTGAGGGAGCCCTGCCCCTGAGAGAGAGCCCCGCCCCCCTGAGAGAGCCCCGCCCAGAGAGAGCCCTGCCGAGCGAACCCCGCCCCAGAGAGCCCCGCCCCCTGAGAAAGCCCCACCCCCTGATAAAGCCCCGCCCTTGAGTGAGAGCCCCGCCCCCTGAGGGAGCCCCACCCCCTGAGGGCCCCACCCCCTGAGGGAGCCTCACCCCCTGATAGTGCCCCGCCCCTTGAGAGAACCCCGCCCCCTGAGAGAGCCCCATCCCCTGAGAGATCCCGCCCCCTGAGAGAGCCCCACCCCCTGAGAGAGCCCCACCCCCTGAGAGAGCCCCACCCCCTGAGAGAGCCCCACCCCCTGAGAGAGCCCCACCCCCTGAGAGATCCCGCCCCCTGAGAGAGCCCCACCCCCTGAGAGAGCCCCGCCCCCTGACAGAGCCCCACCCCTGAGAACAAAGAAAAGCTACAGCACAAACAGGCCCTTCGGCCCACAAGTTGCGCCGAACTTGTCCCTACCTCCTAGGCTTACCTATAACCCTCTATCTTAGTAACTTCCATGAACTTATTCAATAGTCTCTTAAAAAACCCTATCGATTCCACCTCCACCACCACTACCGGCAGTCGATTCCACTCACCCACCACCCTCTGAATGAAAAACTTACCCTAACATCTCCTCTGTACCTACTCCACAGCACCCTAAACCTGTGTCCTCTTGTGGCAACCATTTCAGCCCTGGGTAAAAGCCTCTGAGAATCCACTCTATCAATACCTCTCAACATCTTATACACCTCTATCAGGTCACCTCTCATCCTTCGGCTCTCCAAGGAGAAAAGACCGAGCTCCCTCAACCTATCCTCATAAGGCATGCTACCCAATCCAGGCAACATCCTTGTAAATCTCCTCTGCACCCTTTCTATGTTCTCCACATCCTTTCTGTAATGAGGCGACCAGAACTGGGCACAGTACTCCAGGTGGGGTCTGACCAGGGTCCTATACAGCTGCAGCATTATCTCCCGATTTCTAAACTCAATTCCTCTATTGATGAAGGTCAGTACTCCATACGCCTTCTTAACCACAGCCTCTACCTGCGACGCCGCTTTGAGCGTCCTATGAACCCGGACCCCAACATCCTTCTGATCTTCCACTGTCAAGCGTCTTACACTTAATATTATATTCTTTCATCCTATTCGACCTGCCAAAATGAACCACCACACACTTATCTGGGTTGAAGTCCATCTGCCACTTCTCCGCCCAGTCTTGCATCTTATCTATGTCTGGTTGCAACTGCTGACATCTCTCTACACTATCCACAACACCTCCAACCTTCTTATCATCACGAGAGAGAGAGACCCGCTCCCTGATAGAAAGCCCCGCCCCCCGGATCCAGCCACACCCCCTGAGAGAGAGCCCCGCCCCCCGGATCCAGCCCCGCCCCCTGAGAGAGAGCCCCGACCCCGGATCCAGCCCCGCCCCCTGAGGGAGAGCCCCGCCCCTGAGAGTGAGCCCCACTCCCTGAGAGCCCCACCCCCTGAGAGGCAGCCCCGACCACGGATCCAGCCCCACCCCTGAGAGAGAGCCCCCCCCCCCCCCGATCCAGCCCCACCCTTGAGGGAGAGCCCCCCCCCCCGGGTTCAGCCCCGCCCCCGGATCCAGCCCCACCCGCTGAGAGCCCCGTCCCCCCCCGCCCCGATTCAGCCCCACCCCCTGGTCCAGCCCTGCCCCCCGATCCAGCCCTGCCCCGCCAGGATCCAGCCCCGCCCCCTGGATCCAGCCCCACCCCCTGGATCCAGCCCCACCCCCCCCAGATCCAGTCCAGCCCCGCCCCCTGAGAGAGCCCCGCCCCCGAATCCAGCCGCACCCCCCAGATCCAGCCCCCCCCGGATCCAGCCCCACCCCCCGGATCCAAACCCGCCCCCTGAGAGTGAGCCCCCCCTGGATCCAGCCCCGCCCCCCAGATCCAGCTTACCCCCCCGGATCCAGCCCTTCCCCCTGAGAGTGAGCGCAGCCCCCCAGATCCACCACCACCTCCCTGGATCAAGCCCCACCCCCTGAGAGAGCCCCATCCCATGGATTCAGGCCCACCCCCAGGACCCAGCCCCGCCCCCCAGATCTAGCCCCACCCTCCAAATCTAGCCCCTCCTCCCAGATCCACCCCTGCCCCCCGAATCGAGCCCCACTCCCTGAGAGCCTAGCTCCCCAGATCCAGCCCCACCCCCTGAGAGAGAGCCCCGCCCCCAGATCCAGCACCGTCACCTGGATCCAGCCCCACCCCCCGGACCCAGCCCCGCCCCCACAGATCCAGCCCTGCCCCTCCCCTGGATCCAGCCCCGCCCCCACAGATCCAGCCCTGCCCCTCCCCTGGACCCAGCCCCGCCCCCACAGATCCAGCCCTGCCCCTCCCCTGGATCCAGCCCTGCGCCCCGGACCAGCCCCACGTCCCGGATCATCCAGCACCCCCCCCGAGAGCCGCGCCAACTGGGAGAGATCCTCAGACCCAACTCCGTCTCCTGAGAGCCCCACCCCCTGGGAGAGAGACCCAGACCCAACCCCGCCTCCTGAGAGCCCCACCCACTGGGAGCCCCACCCCTCCCTCAGTCCCGGACCCAGCCCTGCCCGTGAAACACTGAAACATAGAAGATAGGAGCAGGAGGAGGCCATTCGGCCCTTCGAGCCTGCTCCCCCATTCATCACCATCATGGCTGATCATTCAACTCAATAGCCTAATCCTGCTTTCTCCCCATAACCTTTGATCCCATTCGCCCCAAGTGCTCTATCCAGCCGCCTCTTGAATACATTCAATGTTTTGGCATCAACTACTTCCTGTGGTAATGAATTCCACAGGCTCACCACTCTTTGGGTGAAGAAATGTCTCCTCATCTCCGTCCTAAATGGTCTACCCTGAATCCTCAGACTGTGACCCCTGGTTCCGGACTCACCCACCATCGGGAACATCCTCCCTGCATCTTCCCTGTCTCGTCCTGTTAGAATTTTATAAGTCTCTATGAGATCCCCCCTCATTCATCTGAACTCCAGCAAAAACAATCCTAACCTAGTCAATCTCTCCTCATACTTCAGTCCTGCCATCCCCGGAATCAGCCTGGTAAACCTTCGCTGCACTCCCTCGAGAGCAAGAACATCCTTCCTCAGAAAAGGAGACCAAACCTGCACACAATACTCTCGGTGTGGCCTCACCAAGGCCCTGTATATTTGCAACAACACATCCCTGCTCCTGTACTCGAAACCTCTCACAATGAAGGCCAACATACCATTTGCCTTCTTTACCGCCTGCTGCACCTGCATGTTTACCTTCAGTGACTGGTGCACAAGGACACCCAGGTCCCTCTGCACACTCCCCTCTCCCAATTTACAGCCATCAGGTAGTAATCTGCCGCCTTGTTTTTGTTTCCAAAGTGAATAACCTCACATTTATCCAAATTATACTGCATCTGCCATTGATTAGCCCACTCACCCAACCTGTCCAGATCATTCTGAAGGATCTCTGCATCCTCGTCACAGTTCACTCTCCCACTCAACTTGCTATCATCGGCAAACTTTGAGATGTTACATTTTGTTCCCTCATCCAAATCATTAATATATATTGTGAATAGCTGGGGTCCCAGCACCGATCCCTGTGGCACCCCACGAGTTACTGCCTGCCAATTTGAAAAGCACCCATTAATTTCTACTCTTTGTTTCCTCTCTGCCAACCAGTTTTCTATCCATCTCAATGCACTTCCCCCAATCCCATGCGCTTTAATCTTGCACGATAATCTCTTGTGCAGGACTTTGTCAAACGCTTTCTGAAAGTCCAAATATATCACATCGACTGGTTCCCCCTTGTCAACTCTACTAGTTACATCTTCAAACAATTCCAACAGATTTGTCAAGCATGATTTCCCCTTCATAAATCCATGCTGACTCTGTCTGATCCTGCCACTGCTTTCTAAATGCTCTGCTATAAAGTCCTTGATAATGGATTCGAGAATTTTCCCCACGACCGATGTTACATTTACTGGTCTATAATTCCCTGTTTTCCCTTTACCTCCCTTTTTGAATATTGGAGTGACATTCGCGACCCTCCAATCTGCAGGGACTGTTCCAGAGTCTATAGAATCCTGGAAGATGACCACCAATGCATCCACTATTTCTAGAGCCACTTCCTTCAGTATTCTGGGATGTAGATTATCAGGCCCTGGGGATTTATCTGCCTTCAACCCCATCAATTTTTCCAGCACCATTTCTCTACTAATATTGATCTCCCTCAGTTCTTCACCCTCATTAACCCTTGCATTCTCCAATGTTTCTGGTACCTGATTTGTGTCCTCTCTTGTGAAGACAGAACGAAAGTATGTATTCAGTTGCTCGGCCATTTCTTTGTCCCCTATTACACATTCCCCCGTTTCTGTCTGTAGGGGACCTACATTTGTCTTCACCGACCTCTTCATCTTCATGTATCTATAGAAACTCTTAGTGTCAGTCGTTATGTTCCCTGTCAGCTTACTTTCGTACTGTATTTTCCCCTTCTTAATCAATCCCTTGGTCCTTCTTTGCTGAATTCTAAACTGCTCCCAATCCTCAGACCTATTATTTTTCTTGGCCAATCTGTGTGCTTCTTCCTCAGATCGGATACTCTCTCTAATTTCCTTTGTAAGCCATGGATTGGTCCTTTTACCCATTTTGCTTTTGTGCCAGACAGGAATAAACAGTTGCTGCAGTTCCCCCAAGTGTTCCTTGAATGTTTGACATTGTCTATCTACTGTCATCCCTTTAAGTAACTCTCTGAAAACCAATTCAAACAATTCATACATCAATCTGAGTCCCGTAACCCCCACCGCACTGAAAACCAATCATGGAAACATAGAACGACCTGCTTATCATGGGGCACAGTCTGATCGATGGCAGCACTGATGGTCCAGCTATGGAGGTCAGACTGCCTGGGAGATGGTTATAGAGTCAACTGTACAGAAAGGATGGGTTACACCTCAACTGGAAGGGAGCAAATATCCTGGCTGGGAGTTTTGCTAGAGTGTTTCGGCAGGATTTAAACTAGTGTGGCAGGGGGGTGGGGAACAAAACAGGAGGTCAGTAAATACTGAGGCTGGGGTTGAGCTGGGGGCCAGGGCAAGGCTAGCTAAGAAGAGGAGCACTCTGGAGGAGGAGGACCTGACTGGGCCTGGAGGTCTGGAGTGCATCTGCTTCAATGCGAGGAGTGTAACGGGTAAAACAGACGAACTTAGGGCCTTAATGCTTATGCGGAATTTGGATGTGGTTGCGGTGACAGAAACTTGGTTAAAAGAAGGACAGGACTGGCAGCTGAATATTCCGGGGTATAAGTGTTTTAGGCGAGACAGAGGAGGGGCTATAAAAAAAGGTGGGGGAGTAGCGATATTAGTTAAGGAGCATATTACCGCGGTGCAGAGGGTAGACAACTTAGAGGGGTCATGTACTGAGTCGCTGTGGGTGGAACTCAGAAACAGGAAGGGTGCAGTCACTATGCTGGGGGTGTACAACAGACCACCCAACAGCCCACGGGAAGTGGAGGAAAGGATATGTCAGGAGATTCTGGATAGGTGCAGAAAACATAGGGTTGTTGTAGTGGGGGACTTGAATTTCCCTGGCACAGACTGGAAAGTGCTTAGAGCTGGGGGTCCGGACGGGGAGGAATTTGTAAAATGCGTACTGGAAGGTTCTTTGGAACAGTATGTAGATAGCCCGACTAGAGAGGGGGCTATACTGGACCTAGTTCTGGGAAATGAGCCCGGTCAGGTCATCAAAGTTTTGGTTGGGGAACATGTGGCAAATAGTGACCACAACTCTGTTAACTTTAGGATAGTAATGGACAAGGATGAGTGCTGTCCTACGGGCAGGGTGCTAAATTGGGGGAAGGCTGACTATAGCCGGATTAGGCAGGAATTGGTGGATGTTGATTGGGAGAGGATGTTCGAGGGTAAGTCCGCGTCTGGCATGTGGGAGTCTTTTAAGGAACTATTGATAAGGCTGCAGGATAGGCATGTGCCTGTAAAAAGGAAAGGTAGGATTCGAGAGCCGTGGATAACCAGGGAAATTGAGGATCTGATTAAAATGAAAAGGGAGGCGTACGTTAAGTCCAGGCAACTGAAAACAGATGGAGCTCTGGAGGAATACAGAGAGAGTAGGAAATAACTCAAACGGGGAGTTAGAAGGGCAAAAAGAGGTCACGAGATGTTCTTGGCAGGCAGGATTAAGGAGAATCCTAAGGCATTCTATTCATACGTTCGGAACAAAAGAGTTGTCAGGGAGAAAATCGGACCTCTCAGGGACAAAGGAGGGGAATTATGCTTAGAACCCAAGGGAATAGTGGAGATCCTAAATGAATACTTTGCATCGGTATTCACGAAGGAGAGGGGCGTGTTAACCGGGAGTGTCTCGGAGGGAGGTGTTGACCCGTTAGAGAAAATCCCCATTACAAGAGAGGAAGTGTTAGGTTTTTTAGGGAACATTAAAACTGACAAAGCCCCAGGGCCATCTATCCTCGACTGCTCAGGGAGACGAGAGATGAAATTGCTGGGCCTCTGACGGAAATCTTTGTCGCTTCTTTGGACACGGGTGAGGTCCCTGAGGATTGGAGGATAGCGAATGTGGTCCCGTTGTTTAAGAAGGGTAGCAGGGATAACCCAGGAAATTATAGGCCGGTGAGCTTGACGTCCGTGGTAGGGAAGTTGTTGGAGAGGATTCTTAGAGACAGGATGTATGTGCATTTAGAACGGAACAATCTCATTAGTGACAGACAGCATGGTTTTGTAAGAGGGAGGTCGTGCCTTACAAATTTGGTGGAGTTTTTTGAGGAAGTGACAAAAACGGTTGATGAAGGAAGGGCCGTGGATGTCGTCGATATGGATTTCAGTAAGGCATTTGACAAAGTCCCACATGGCAGGTTGGTTAAGAAGGTTAAGGCTCATGGAATACAAGGAGAAGTGGCTAGATGGGTGGAGAACTGGCTTGGCCATAGGAGACAGAGGGTAGTGGTCGAAGGGTCTTTTTCCGGCTGGAGGTCTGTGACCAGTGGTGTTCCGCAGGGCTCTGTACTGGGACCTCTGCTATTTGTGATATATATAAATGATTTGGAAGAAGGTGTAACTGGTGTAATCAGCAAGTTTGCGGATGACACGAAGATGGCTGGAATTGCGGATAGCGAAGAGCATTGTCGGGCAATACAGCAGGATATAGATAGGCTGGAAAATTGGGCGGAGAGGTGGCAGATGGAGTTTAATCCGGATAAATGCGAAGTGATGCATTTTGGAAGAAATAATGTAGGGAGGAGTTATACAATAAATGGCAGAGTCATCAGGAGTATAGAAACACAGAGGGACCTAGGTGTGCAAGTCCACAAATCCTTGAAGGTGGCAACACAGGTGGAGAAGGTGGTGAAGAAGGCATATGGTATGCTTGCCTTTATAGGACGGGGTATAGAGTATAAAAGCTGGAGTCTGATGATGCAGCTGTATAGAACGCTGGTTCGGCCACATTTGGAGTACTGCGTCCAGTTCTGGTCGCCGCACTACCAGAAGGACGTGGAGGCATTGGAGAGAGTGCAGAGAAGGTTTACCAGGATGTTGCCTGGTGTGGAGGGTCTTAGCTATGAGGAGAGATTGGGTAAACTGGGCTTGTTCTCCCTGGAAAGACGGAGAATGAGGGGAGACCTAATAGAGATGTACAAGATTATGAAGGGGATAGATAGGATGAACGGTGGGAAGCTTTTTCCCAGATCAGAAGTGACGATCACGAGGGGTCACGGGCTCAAGGTG
This sequence comes from Mustelus asterias, assembly GCF_964213995.1. Classification (NCBI taxonomy): domain Eukaryota; kingdom Metazoa; phylum Chordata; class Chondrichthyes; order Carcharhiniformes; family Triakidae; genus Mustelus; species Mustelus asterias. Next base: position 126,745,223 of record NC_135810.1, on the reverse strand, counting down.
AGAGGGGCGAAGCATAACTCAGATATCAGAGGGATGTTTTTTACACAGAGGGTGGTGGGGGCCTGGAATGCGCTGCCAAGTAGGGTGGTGGAGGCAGGCACGCTGACATCGTTTAAAACTTACCTGGATAGTCACATGAGCAGCCTGGGAATGGAGGGATACAAACGATTGGTCTAGTTGGACCAAGGAGCGGCACAGGCTTGGAGGGCCGAAGGGCCTGTTTCCTGTGCTGTACTGTTCTTTGTTCTTTGAGTCATAAAGGTTTACAGCATGGAAACAGGCCTTCGGCCCAACATGTCCATGCCGTCCCTTTTTTAACCCCTAATCTAGTCCCAATTTCCCAATTGCCCACGTTTGGCCCATATACCTCTTTCCCAATCTTACCCATGTACCGTCGAAACGCTTTTTAAACGACAAAATTGTATCCACCTCTACTACTACCTCTGGCAGCTTGTTCCAGACACTCACCACCCTCTGTATGAAAGAAAATTGCCCCTCTGGACACTTTTGTATCGCTCCCCTGTCACCTTAAACCTATGCCCTCTAGTTTTAGACTCCCCTACCTTTGGGGAAAGATATTGACTATCCAGCTGACCTATGCTCCTCATTATATTATAGACCTCCCTAAGATTACCCCTCAGCCTCCTACGCTCCAGAGAAAAAAGTCCCAGTCTATTCAGCCTCTCCTTATAACTCAATCCATCAAGTCCCGGTAGCATCCTAGTAAATCATTTTGCGCTCTAATAGTTTAATAATATCCTTTCTATAAGGGTGACCAGAACTATACACAGTATTCCAAGTGTGGCCTTACCAATGTCTTGTACAACTTCAACAAGACGTCCCAACTCCTGTATTCAATGTTCTGACCAATGAAACCAAGCACGCCGAATGCCTTCTTCACCACTCTGTCCACCTGTGACTCCACTTTCAAGGAGCTATGAACTGTACCCCTAGATCTCTTTGTTCTGTAACTCTCCCCAACACCCTACCATTAACTGAGTAAGTCCTGCCCTCGTTCGATTGACCAAAATGCCTCACCTCGCGTTTGTCTAAATTAAACTCTATCTACCATTCGTCAGCCCACTGGCCCAATTGATCACGATCCCATTGCAGTCGGAGATAACTTCCTTCACTGTCCACTATGCCACCAATCTTGGTGTCATCTGCAAACTTACTAACCATGCCTCCTATATTCTCTTAGAATCTTAGAAACCCTACAGCACAGAAAGAGGCCATTTGGCCCATCGAGTCCAAATCCAAATTCTCATCCAAATCATTAATATAAATGACAAATAACAGTGAGCCCAGCACTGATCCCTGAGGCACACCGCTGGTCACAGGCCTCCAGTTTGAAAAACAACCCTCTACAACCACCCTCTGGCTTCTGTCAAGACAGTAAGAAGTTTAACAACACCAGGTTAAAGTCCAACAGGTTTATTTGGTAGCAAAAGCCACACAAGCTTTCGGAGCTGCAAGCCCCTTCTTCAGCCACTCACCTGAAGAAGGGGCTTGCAGCTCCGAAAGCTTGTGTGGCTTTTGCTACCAAATAAACCTGTTGGACTTTAACCTGGTGTTGTTAAACTTCTTACTGTGTTTACCCCAGTCCAACGCCAGCATCTCCACATCATTCTGTCAAGACGCCAATTTTGTATCCATTTAGATACCTCACCCTGGATCCCGTGAGATTTAACTTTATGCAACAACCTACCATGCAGTACCTTGTCAAAGGTCTTGCTAAAGTCCATGTAGACAACATCAACTGCACTGCCCTCATCTACCTTCTTGGTTACCCCTTCAGAAAACTCAATCAAATTTGTGATACATGATTTTCCACTCACAAAGCCATGCTGACTGTCCCTAATCAGTCCTTGCATCTCTAAATGCCTGTAGATCCTGTCTCTCAAAATACCTTCTAACAACTTATCCATCACAGATGTGAGGCTCACTGGCCTGTAGTTCCCAGGCTTTTCCCTGCAGTCCTTTTTAAACAAAGGCACAGCATTTTTGCAACCCTCCAATCTTCAGGCACCTCACCTGTGACCATTGATGATTCAAATATCTCGGCTAGAGGACCTGCAATTTCCTCCCTAGCCTCCCACAACGTCCTGGAATATATCTCATCAGGTCCTGGGGATTTATCTACCTTGATGCGCTTTAAGACTTCCAGCACCTCCTTCTCTGTAATATGTACACTCCTCAAGACATCACTATTTATTTCCCCAAGTTCCCTAACATCCATGCTTTTCTCAATAGTAAATACTGATGAGAAATATTCATTTAGGATCTCACCCATCCCTTGTGGATCCGCACATAGATTATCTTGTTGATCCTTAAGAGACCCTACTCTCTCCCTTGTTACTCTTTTGCCCTTTACGTATTTGTAGAAGCTCCCTTCAAACTCCAAGTTTTGCCCCCTCTCTAGTCGGGCCATCCACATACTGAATGAGAAATTCCTCCTGAATACACTCAACAAATTTCTCTCCCTCTTTAATCTGTCTCATTCTCGGGTGAGGCAAGTGGCAGCAGCACTTTTACTGCTTTGGAGTAACTCTGCTCTTTCCTGTGATGCATTGGATAAAAATAAGAACTGTTTTCTCCCTGCCACCAAGACATTGCTATTTAATTCGCTCCCCTCTTTTCCTCCCTTCCTGAAGGTGTTGCCACTGATCACAGGCAGACAGTTTCAGTTCCCATTCAAATTTCTCAGAGTTTGAAATGGAGAGAATCATAGAATCATAGAAACCCTACAGTGCAGAAGGAGGCCATTCAGCCCATCGAGTCTGCACCGACCACAATCCCACCCAGGCCCTACCCCCACATATTTACCCGCTAATCCCTCTAACCTACGCATCCCAGGACTCTAAGGGGCAATTTTTTTTTTAACCTGGCCAATCATCCTAACCCGCACATCTTTGGACTGTGGGAGGAAACCGGAGCACCCGGAGGAAACCCACGCAGACACGAGGAGAATGTGCAAACTCCACACAGACAGTGACCCAAGCCGGGAATCAAACCCAGGTGCTAACCACTGTGCTACCGTGCCACCCAAAAGAGGATACGGATCACACTGAGATTGGGCCAATGAGTAAAATTCTGACCTCCAGCACTCACAATGAGGTCACGTCATGAGATGGGCAAAGAGCCTGGTTCCGTGCTGTACGTCTCTCTGAGTCTATAACTGCACAAGCCCAGCTTTAGCAGCTATCCACCATAATCATCAATGATTTGGCTTAGGGAACCAAATGTAATGTTTCCAAGTTTGCTGATCACACAAAACCCGGTGGAATGTCAGAGGTGAGGAGGATATTAAGAGGCTTCAAGGTGATTTAGACAAGTTGAGTGAGTGGAAAACTACATGACAGATGCAGTACAATATGGATAAATGTGAAGTTATCAACCTCAGACAGAGAAACAGAATGGCAGAGTATTATTTAAATGGTGATAAATTGGGAAATGCAGATGTACAGAGGGATCTGGGTGTCCTTGTACACCAGCCACTGAAAGCAAGCGCACAGCTACAGCAAGCGATTAGAATGGCAAATGGTATGTTGGCCTTGATTGCAAGAGGATTTGAGTTCAGGAGTAAGGATGTTTCACTGTAGCTGTACAGAGCCTTGATGAGACCACACCTGGAGTATTGGGCACAGTTTTCATCTCCATTTCCTGGGGTGACAGGATTGTCGTGTGAGGAGAGATTGGGTCAACTGGGCCTTTATTCACTGGAATTTAGAAGAATGCGAGGGGATCTCATTAAAATGTATAAAATTCTGACAGGCTGGGCAGACTGGATGCAGGGGTGTTGTTTCCTCTGGCTGGGGGGGGTCGAGAACAAGGGGGTCACAGCCTCAGGATAAACTGATGCCTCACAGCGCCAGGGACCTGGGTTCGATTCCCGGCTTGGGTCACTGTCTGAGTGGAGTCTGCACATTCTGCCCGTGTCTGCGTGGGTTTCCTCCGGGTGCTCCAGTTTCCTCCCACAGTCCAAAGATGTGCAGGTTAGGTGCATTGGCCGTGCTAAATTGCCCCTTAGTCTCTCAAGATATGTAGGTTAGGGGGATTAGCAGGGTAAATACGTGGGGTTACGGGGATAGGGTCTGGCTAACATGCTCTGTCAAAGAGTCAGTGCAGACTCAGTGGGCTGAATAGCCTCCTTCTGCACTGTAGGATTCTATGATCCTATGAACTGGTCTCTCTCTTGCTTCTAGCAGAGTTGAGTTTAGTTGTTTAGTGCTCTGTGACCTGTCTGCAACTACCTCTGGGTTCCAGCTAAAACTACTGAACAAAGAAAGCTTTTTGCTTTACCTTACAAGGGTCCCTAGTTGCTAAGCTACTATATTTGCCTTTCATGCCACAGCTCTCAAAACACAATAGAATCCCAACTGGAACTGAAACTAACTCCCACACACATACAAACATCTTTGTCCAAAAGAACATAAGAACCAGGAGCAGGAGTAGGCCATCTGGCCCCTCGAGCCTGCCCCGCCATTCAATAAGATCATGGCTGATCTTTTTGTGGACTCAGCTCCACTTACCCGCCCGCTCACCATAACCCTTAATTCCTTTACTGTTCAAAAATTTATCTATCCTTGCCTTAAAAAATTCAATGAGGTAGCCTCAACTGCTTCACTGGGCAGGGAATTCCACAGATTCACAACCCTTTGTGTGAAGAAGTTCCTCCTCAACTCAGTCCTAAATCTGCTTCCCCTTATTTTGAGTCTATGCCCCCTAGTTCTAGTTTCACCCGCCAGTGGAAACAACTTCCCTGCTTCTATCTTATCTATTCCCTTCATAATCTGTTTTCTTTCCTCATTCTAAGATCTCTCCTCATTCTTCTGAATTCCAATGAGTATAGCCCCAGTCTACTCAGTCTCTCCTCATAAGCCAACCCTCTCAACTCCGGAATCAACCTCGTGATCTCCTCTGCACCTCCTCCAGTACCAGTATATCCTTTCTCAAGTAAGGAGACCAAAACTGTACACAGTACTCCAGGTGTGGCCTCACCAGCACCTTATACAGCTGCAACATAACCTCGCTGTTTTTAAACTCCATCCCTCCAGTAATGAAGGACAAAATTCCATTTGCCTTCTTAATTACCTGCTGCACCTGCAACCAACTCCTTGAGATTCTTGCACAAGGACACCCAGGTCCCTCTGCACAGCAGCATGCTGCAATTGTTTACCATTTAAATAATAGTCCATTTTGCTGTTATTCCTACCAAAATGGATGACCTCACATTTACCAACATTGTACTCCATCTGCCAGACCCTCGCCCACTCACTTAGACTATCTATATCCCTTTGCAGACTTTCAGCATCCTCTGCACACTTTGCTCTTCCACCCATCTTAGTGTCATCTGTGAATTTTGACACACTACACTTGGTCCCCAACTCCAAATCATCTGTGTAAATCGTAAACAATTGCGGTCCCAACACTGATCCCTGAGGCACACCACTCGTCACTGATCGCCAACCAGAAAAACACCCATTTACCCCACTCTTTGCTTTCTGTTAGTTAATCCTCTATCCATGCTAATACATTACCCGTAACATCGTGCACCTTTGTCTTGTCCAGCATGGATCCATACTATAGATCCCTTTCCAGGCACAGACACATGAAATTAAACCGACCTAAAATTGGACCTTATTTCTAATGATTACCCAAATATAAACCCCAGAAAACTACTTTTGGTTTTCTCACAGGTCTGCGCTTGAAGTGCCATAACCTACACGGCTCCAGTCCAAGAACTGGAGTGCAGCACTCCCTCAGTACTGACCCTCTGACAGTGCGGCACTCCCTCAGCACTGACCCTCTGACAGTGCGGCACTCCCTCAGTACTGCCCCTCTGACAGTGCGGCACTCCCTCAGCACTGACCCTCTGACAGTGCGGCACTCCCTCAGTACTGACCCTCTGACAGTGTGGCACTCCCTCAGTACTGACCCTCTGACAGTGCGGCACTCCCTCAGTACTGACCCTCTGACAGTGCACCACTCCCTCAGTACAGCCCCTCTGACAGTGCGGCACTCCCTCAGTACTGACCCTCTGACAGTGTGGCACTCCCTCAGTACTGACCCTCTGACAGTGCGGCACTCCCTCAGTACTGACCCTCTGACAGTGCACCACTCCCTCAGTACTGACCCTCTGACAGTGCGGCACCCCCTCAGCACTGATCCTCTGACAGTGCGGCACTCCCTCAGAACTGAGCCTCCGACAGTGCGGCACTCCCTCAGTACTGACCCTCTGACAGTGCGGCACTCCCTCAGTACTGACCCTCTGACAGTGCGGGACTCCCTCAGTACTGACCCTCTGACAGTGCGGCGCTCCCTCAGTACTGACCCTCTGACAGTGCGGCTCCCCCTCAGCACTGATCCTCTGACAGTGCGGCACTCCCACAGTACTGACCCTCTGATAGTGCAGCACTCCCTCAGCACTGACCCTCTGACAGTGCGGCACTCCCTCAGTACTGACCCTCAGACAGTGCGGTACTTCCTCAGTACTGACCCTCTGATAGTGCAGCACTCCCTCAGCACTGACCCTCTGACAGTGCGGCACTCCCTCAGTACTGACCCTCAGACAGTGCGGTACTTCCTCAGTACTGACCCTCTGATAGTGCAGCACTCCCTCAGCACTGACCCTCTGACAATGCAGCACTCCCTCAGCACTGACACTCTGACAGTGCGGCACTCCCTCAGTACTGACCCTCTGACAGTGCGGTACTCCCTCAGTACTGACCCTCTGACAGTGTGGCACTCCCTCAGTACTGACCCTCTGACAGTGCGGCACTCCCTCAGTACTGACCCTCTGACAGTGCACCACTCCCTCAGTACTGACCCTCTGAGAGTGCGGCACCCCCTCAGCACTGATCCTCTGACAGTGCGGCACTCCCTCAGAACTGAGCCTCCGACAGTGCGGCACTCCCTCAGTACTGACCCTCTGACAGTGCGGCACTCCCTCAGTACAGCCCCTCTGACAGTGCGGGACTCCCTCAGTACTGACCCTCTGACAGTGTGGCACTCCCTCAGTACTGACCCTCTGACAGTGCGGCACTCCCTCAGTACTGACCCTCTGACAGTGCACCACTCCCTCAGTACTGACCCTCTGACAGTGCGGCACCCCCTCAGCACTGATCCTCTGACAGTGCGGCACTCCCTCAGAACTGAGCCTCCGACAGTGCGGCACTCCCTCAGTACTGACCCTCTGACAGTGCGGCACTCCCTCAGTACTGACCCTCTGACAGTGCGGGACTCCCTCAGTACTGACCCTCTGACAGTGCGGCGCTCCCTCAGTACTGACCCTCTGACAGTGCGGCTCCCCCTCAGCACTGATCCTCTGACAGTGCGGCACTCCCACAGTACTGACCCTCTGATAGTGCAGCACTCCCTCAGCACTGACCCTCTGACAGTGCGGCACTCCCTCAGTACTGACCCTCAGACAGTGCGGTACTTCCTCAGTACTGACCCTCTGATAGTGCAGCACTCCCTCAGCACTGACCCTCTGACAGTGCGGCACTCCCTCAGTACTGACCCTCAGACAGTGCGGTACTTCCTCAGTACTGACCCTCTGATAGTGCAGCACTCCCTCAGCACTGACCCTCTGACAATGCAGCACTCCCTCAGCACTGACACTCTGACAGTGCGGCACTCCCTCAGTACTGACCCTCTGACAGTGCGGCACTCCCTCAGTACTGACCCTCTGACAGTGCGGTACTCCCTCAGTACTGACCCTCTGACAGTGTGGCACTCCCTCAGTACTGACCCTCTGACAGTGCGGCACTCCCTCAGTACTGACCCTCTGACAGTGCACCACTCCCTCAGTACTGACCCTCTGACAGTGCGGCACCCCCTCAGCACTGATCCTCTGACAGTGCGGCACTCCCTCAGAACTGAGCCTCCGACAGTGCGGCACTCCCTCAGTACTGACCCTCTGACAGTGCGGCACTCCCTCAGTACTGACCCTCTGACAGTGCGGGACTCCCTCAGTACTGACCCTCTGACAGTGCGGCGCTCCCTCAGTACTGACCCTCTGACAGTGCGGCACCCCCTCAGCACTGACCCTCTGACAGTGCGGCACTCCCTCAGTACTGACCCTCTGACAGTGCGGCACTCCCTCAGTACTGACCCTCTGACAGTGTGGCACTCCCTCAGTACTGACCCTCTGACAGTGCACCACTCCCTCAGTACTGACCCTCTGACAGTGCGGCGCTCCCTCAGTACTGACCCTCTGACAGTGCGGCACCCCCTCAGCACTGACCCTCTGACAGTGCGGCACTCCCTCAGTACTGACCCTCTGACAGTGCGGCACTCCCTCAGTACTGACCCTCTGACAGTGCGGCACTCCCTCAGTACTGACCCTCTGACAGTGCGGGACTCCCTCAGTACTGACCCTCTGACAGTGCGGCGCTCCCTCAGTACTGACCCTCTGACAGTGCGGCACCCCCTCAGCACTGACCCTCTGACAGTGCGGCACTCCCTCAGTACTGACCCTCTGACAGTGCGGCACTCCCTCAGTACTGACCCTCTGACAGTGCGGCACTCCCTCAGTACTGACCCTCTGACAGTGCGGGACTCCCTCAGTACTGACCCTCTGACAGTGCGGCACTCCCTCAGTACTGACCCTCTGACAGTGCGGCACCCCCTCAGCACTGACCCTCTGACAGTGCGGCACTCCCTCAGCACTGACCCTCTGACAGTGCGGCACTCCCTCAGTACTGACCCTCTGACAGTGCGGCACTCCCTCAGTACTGACCCTCTGACAGTGTGGCACTCCCTCAGTACTGACCCTCCGACAGTGCGGCACTCCCTCAGTACTGACCCTCTGACAGTGTGGCACTCCCTCAGTACTGACCCTCTGACAGTGTGGCACTCCCTCAGTACTGACCCTCTGACAGTGTGGCACTCCCTCAGTACTGACCCTCTGACAGTGCGGCACTCCCTCAGTACTGACCCTCTGACAGTGCAGCACTCCCTCAGTACTGACCCTCTGACAGTGCGGCACTCCCTCAGTACTGACCCTCTGACAGTGCGGCACTCCCTCAGTACTGACCCTCTGACAGTGCGGCACTCCCTCAGTACTGACCCTCTGACAGTGCGGCACTCCCTCAGTACTGACCCTCTGACAGTGCGGCACTCCCTCAGTACTGACCCTCTGACAGTGCGGCACTCCCCCAGTACTGACCCTCTGACAGTGCGGCACTCCCTCAGCACTGACCCTCTGACAGTGCAGCACTCCCTCAGTACTGTCCCTCTGACAGTGCGGCACTCCCTCAGTACTGACCCTCTGACAGTGCGGCACTCCCTCAGTACTGACCCTCTGACAGTGCGGCACTCCCTCAGTACTGACCCTCTGACAGTGCGGCACTCCCTCAGTACTGACCCTCTGACAGTGCAGCACTCCCCCAGTACTGACCCTCTGACAGTGCGGCACTCCCTCAGAACTGAGCCTCAATAACAGGGTGTGTTTGTTGTGGAATGTGCATTAATATCTGTTTCCTCTCTTTCTGCGTCTCTAGGAGAATTGTGTTAATAATTGTGCGGGGAAATTGATCCACACTAACCACCGCTTAATGAGTGCCTATGTCCAGCTGATGCCCACGATCGTACAGAGGCGTGTCTCCGAGTACGAGGCGAAAGCTGCTGAGATTGCGCAGAAACCCAGTGTGACGCTGGCTGCAGCATTGGAGGGTGAGAGTGAGGCTGCTGACCGAGTGCCGGGAGAGCTGGACAATTCCATTACCATCGATCCCCTGGCTCAGACCAACAGCAGCCCAGCTGACCAGAGTGAATTGTGATTTGTAGTTTCACCCTGCAGTAACTCCCACTGTGAGGCAGGCCCGCTGTCAACGCCAGCTCCGCTTGTCTCCCGTCCATACGTACTGTACCCCCCCACCACTATCTACCCTCACCACTATCCCCCCCTCCCCCACAATCTCCCGACACCACAATCTCCCTCCCCCACAATCCCCCTCTCCAACTTTCCCCCTTTCCCCACAATCCCCCCATCCCCCTCCCGCACTGTCCCCCCTCCCGCACTATTCACCCTCCCGCACTGTCCCCCCTCCCGCACTGTCCCCCCTCACGCACTGTCCCCCCTCCCGCACTGTCCCCCCTCCCGCACTATCCCCCCTCCCGCACTGTCCCCCCTCCCGCACTATCCCCCCTCCCACACTATCCCCCCACCGCACTATCCCCCCTACCCACCATCCCACCGCCCCCACTATTCCCCCCACGATTTCCCCTCCCCTCTATCCCCCCTACCCGACCATCCCTCCGTTATCCCCCCTCCCCCACTATCCCCCCCCCCCCCACTATACCCCCTCCTCCACTATCCCTCCCCCACTGTCCCCCCCCCCACTATCCCCCCTTCCCCCACTATCCCTGTCCCACCTCCCCCGCCCCCCAGTGGCAGCACCACAGGCTGTATCAATGTGAATGGGACGGCCTGACCCTCATTCCTGACTATCCGAAAAGCCACTGTGGTGCTTTCAGCACATTCCAGCCCATCCCCGGGACTTTGCGAAGACAGTTTGGAGTTGTGTTAACGAGGCCAGAGGCACAGATTAACAACAGGCTGCGGTGTCGGGACATATAGAGCCTGAAGACAGCAGGTGGCTCTCAGCGTGGCTTCCAGAGCCTGGCCCGGGATGTAAACTGCAGCCCAGACTGAGCAGAAGAACCAGACCGATTCACACTGCCTTCAACTGGCAGCTCCCGAGAACTGTGACAGCTTCAACCAGATAGGGAGCTGACGAGAAACTGAATTAAAGTCTCATTGACAGTGCTTCCGAGCTCCGAATAACTGAGTTAAGTTACAGGTGGGGCGTTGTTCTGTAACAGGACTGAATTCAACTCTGAGGCGAAGATAAACCACTTGCAGACAACATTAGACTTCAGAATGGTTATTTTTCTTTAGCTAAACTGTTCATAATTCTGTTGTGTATCGTCCAACCCCACCCATGAATTGTACCTCCCCCATTCAGTGTGTCTACACCTAAAAGATCATGTTGGGAATGGAGAATGTGTGTCTCACTGTGAGATAGACACACCGTGAGGGACTGCATCACACTCGTGTCTAACACTGGATATGGACTTTGCTTTAACATGTCTGTCCTCCCAGTATATTTGCAACTGAACCACCAATGGTTTGGGGCAGTTTGAAGATGCTGGGGTCCCCCAGTTTCCATTTTGGGGTTGTCTTTCAGTGAACTTGCTGTTATGATTCCTGTGGAGACTGGCAACTTTTAAAAAGAGGTTAATTTCCCAATTGACCAACAAAAATAAACCACTCAACAACATTTCATTTTCAGATTTTTACTGCAGGAAAGAAACTAAAGTCAACAAAGATCAAAAATTGATTAACAGACAACTAATAGACCAAACTGAGGAATAGGTACTTCCACATAACTAACTATACAGGGCGGTGCGGTGGCACAGTGGTTAGCACTGCTGCCTCACAGCGCCAAGGACCCAGGTTCAATTCCCAGCTTGGCTCACTGTCTGTGTGGAGTTTGCACGCTCTCCCCGTGTCTGCGTGGGTTTCCTCCGGGTGCTTCAGTTTCCTCCCACAGATCGAAAGACGTGCTGGTTAGGTGCATTGTCCCGAACATATGGCGACTAGGGGAATTTCACAGTAACTTCATTGCAGTGTTCATGTAAGCCTTACTTGTGACTAATACATTAACTTTAATTTTAACTTTGTAGTTTCTTGGACAGAAGCAGGAGCCATACCAAGCTGTGATACAACCAGAAAAATGTTTTCTATGGTGCATCTGTAAAATTTACACAAGAACATTGGAACTAGGGGCAGGAGATACCATCCAGCCCCTCGAGCCTGCTCCGCCATTCAATAAGATCATGGCTGATGTTTTCATGGACTCAGCTCCACTTACCCGCCCACTCACCATAACCCTTAATTCCTTTACTGTTCAAAAATTTATCTATCCTTGCCTTAAAAACATTCAATGAGGTAACCTCAACTGCTTCACTGGGCAGAGAATGCCACAGATTCACAATCCTTTGTATGAAGAAGCTCCTCCTCAACTCAGTCCTAAATCTGCTCCCCCTTATTTTGAAGCCATGCCCCCTAGTTCTAGTTTCACCCGCCAATGGAAACAACTTCCCTGCTTCTATCTTATCTATTCCCTTCATAATCTTATATGTTTCTATAAGATCTCCCCTCATTCTTCTGAATTCCAATGAGTATAGCCCCAGTCTACTCAGTCTCTCCTCATAAGCCAACCCTCTCAACTCCGGAATCAACCCAGTGAATCTCCTCCGCACCCCCTCCAGTGCCAGTTTGAGAGAATTTTTGTGAGAAATTTCCTCAGCCTCCTAAGAAAGTAGAGGTGTTGGTGGAGCTTTCTTAACTATAACGTCGGTGTGGAGGGACCAGGAAAAGGTTGTTGGTGATCTGGTCACCTAGAAACCTGAAGCTCTCGACCATTTCTATTTTGTCCCCGTTGATGTAGACAGGGGCATGTTCTCCTTTACGCTTCCTGAAGTCGATGACAATCTCCTTCGTTTTGTTGACATTGAGGGAGAGATTATTGTCGCCGCACCAGTTCACCAGATTCTCTATCTCATTCCTGTACTCTGTCTCGTCATTGTTTGAGATCCGACCCACTACGGTGGTGTCATCAGCAAACTTGAAAATCGAATTGGAGGGGAATTTGGCCACACAGTCATAGGTGTATAAGGAGTATAGCAGGGGGCTGAGAACACAGCCTTGTGGGGCACCGGTGTTGAGGATGATCGTGGAGGAGGTGTTGTTGCCTTTCCTTATTGATTGTGGTCTGTGAGTTAGGGAGTTCAGGATCCAGTCGCAGAGGGAGGTGCCGAGGCCCAGGCCACGGAGTTTGGAGATGAGTTTCGTAGGAATGATGGTGTTGAAGGCTGAGCTGTAGTCTATGAATAGGAGTCTGATATAGGTGTCCTTGTTATCTAGGTGTTCCAGGGTTGAGTGCAGGGCCAGGGAAATGGCGTCCGCTGTGGGCCTGTTGTGGTAGGCAAACTGTAGTGGATCCAGGTAGTCCGGGAGGCTGGAATTGATTCGTGCCATGACTAACCTTTCGAAGCACTTCATAATGATGGATGTCAGAGCCACCGGCCGATAGCCATTAAGGTACGCTGCCTGGCTTTTCTTAGGTACCGGGATGATGGTCGTCTTCTTGAAGCAGATAGGGACCTCAGATTGGTGTAAAGAGAGGTTGAAGATGTCTGTGAATACCCCCGCCAGCTGATCCGCGCAGGATCTGAGTGCACGTCCGGGTACCCCATCTGGGCCAGTCGCTTTCCGTGGGTTGACCTTGGAGAAAGCTGCTCTGCCATCTGCAATGGTGACCCCAGATACAGGTTCATCCAGGGTGGAGGGCATGCTCTCGCTGACCTCTTGCTCAAAACGGGTGTAGAATGCATTGAGCTCATCAGGGAGGGGTGCGTTGGAGCCGGCGGTTTTACATGCCACTCTGGGAAATAGATTATGACTGTTAACCCTATCTATGCCTTTCATAATTTTACAGTGTGGGATTTTCCAGCTGCACTTGCCCCAAGGCCGGAAATTCCCGCCCCGAGGTCAACAGACCTTTGCATGGTCCGCCCCCACAACCCCCCACCCCCCCTCCCCACCCGCTATGATTCCCATGGTGGGCGGGGTGGGAAAATCCCACCCAGAGACTTCTATCAGGTCTCCCCTCAGCCTCTGCTGCTCTGGAAAAAACAAATAGTTTGTCCAGACTCTCCTGATAGCTCCTACCCTCTAATCCTGGCAGCACCAGGATGCTGAAGGTGAAGCCATATGGGTTCCGAGGTGAGCTGGTATGATGGATACAAAACTGGCTTGGGCATAGAAAGCAGAGAGTAGCAGTGGAAGGATACTTTTCTAACTGGAGGTCTGTGACAAGCGGTGTTCCACAAGGATCAGTGCTGGGGCCTCTGTTATTTGTAATATTTATAAATGATTTGGAGGAAAATGTAGATGGACTGATTAGTAAATTTGCAGATGATACAAAAATTGGAGGAATAGCGGATAGTGAGGAGGATTGACAGAGGATACAGTAGGATATAAATCAGCTGGAGACCTGGGCCCAAAGAAGGCAGATGGAACTTAATCCGGACAAATGTGGGGTGACGCAATTTGGAAGGTTAAAAGTTTATTTGTTAGTCACAAGTAAGTCTTACATTAACACTGCAATGAAGTTACTGTGAAATCCCCCTCGTCACCACACTCTGGCGCCTGTTCGGGTAAATGCACCTAACCAGCACATCTTTCAGACTGTGGGAGGAAACCGGAGTACCCGGAGGAACCCTCGCAGACACGGGGAGAACGTGCAGACTCCACACAGACAGTGACCCACGCTGGGAATCGAACCCCGGTCCATGACGCTGTAAGGCAGCAGCGCTAACCACTGGGCCACTGTGCTGCCCTACACAAAGTTTATCGCAGAAGGAAAGTATACAATAAATGGTAGAACCCTTAGAAGTCTCAGCATACAGAGTGATCTAGGCGTACAGATCCACAGTGAGTGGCAACTCAGATGGACAAGGTGGTCAGGAAGGTGTATGGCATGCTGGCTTTCACTGTTCGGGGTGTTGAGTATAGGAATTGGAAAATCATGTTGCAGCTGAATAAGAATTTGGTTAGGCTGCATTTGGAGTATTGTGTACAATTCTAGTTGCCACGCTACCGGAAGGATGTTGATGCATTGGAAAGGATGCAGAAGAGATTTACCAGGATGTTGCCTGGTTTGGAGGATATGGACAATGAAGAAAGGTTGAACAAACCTGGATTGTTTTCATTGGAGCTTCGGAGGATGAGGGGGGACCTGATAGAGGTTTACAAGATTATAACAGACTTGGATAGAGTGGAGAATCGGAGTCTTTTCCCCAGGGTCAAAGGGTTAGTTACTCGGGGGCATAGGTTGAGAGTGAGAGGGGGAAAGGTTAAAAGGGATGTCAGGGGAGGTTTTTCACACAGAGGGTGGTGAATGTCTGGAACGCGCTGCCGGAGGAGGTGGTGGAAGCAGATTCTATAACAACGTTCAAGAAGCATCTGGATAGATACATGAATAGGCAGCGAATAGAAGGATATGGACTACGTAGAGGCAAGATAATATTAGATTAGAGAGGCATCTGTGTTGGCACAGACTTGGTGGGCCGAAGGGCCTGTTCCTGTGCTGTACTGTTCTTTGTTCTTTGTTCATCCTGGTAAACCTCTTCTGCACCCTCTCCGAAGCCTCCACATCCTTCCTGTAATGTGACGACCACATTACCACAGGAGAGGCTGAATAGACTGGGACTTTTTTCTCTGAAGCTTAGGAGGCTGAGGGGTGACCTTATAGAGGTCTATAAGATAATGAGGGGCACAGATCAGCTAGATAGTCAATATCTTTCCCCAAAGGTAGGGGAGTCTAAAACTAGAGGGCATAGGTTTAAGGTGAGAGGAGAGAGATACAAAAGTGTCCAGAGGGGCAATTTTTTCAGACAGAGGGTGGTGAGTGTCTGCAACAAGCTGCCAGAGGCAGTAGGAGAGGCGGATACAATTTTATCTTTTAAAAAGCATTTAGATAGTTACATGGGTACGATGGGTATAGAGGGATATGGGCCAAATGCGGGCAATTGGGACTAGTTTCGGGGTTTAAAAAAAAAATAAGGGCAGCATGGACAAGTTGGGCCAAAGGGCCTGTTTCCATGCTGTAAACCTCTATGACTCTCTATGACACTATGACCAGAATCAAATGCAATGTTCTGCGCGGCCGACCGAAGTTTTATAAAGCTGCAACGTGACATCCTGACTCTTGTACTCAGTGCCCCGACCAATAAAGGCAAGCGCGCCATTCGCTTTCTTTACCACCCTATCTACTTGTGTGGCCACTTCAGGGAGCTATGGACTTGAACCCCAAGATCCCTCTGTACATCAATGCAGTTCAGGGTCCTGCCATTAACTGGCTACTCACCCTTAACATTTGCTCTCCCAAAGTGCAGCACCTCACACTTGCCCGAATTAAACTCCATCTGCCATTTCTCTGCCCATATCTGCAACTGATCTGCATCCCCCTGTATCACTGACTGCCAATCAGAAAAACACAGCAAGAGTTTTAACAACACCAGGTTAAAGTCCAACAGGTTTATTTGGGAGCAAATGCCATTAGCTTTCAGAGCGCTGCTCATTCGTCAGATGGAATGGATATCTGCTCATAAACAAGGCATACATAGAACGTAGAACATTACAGCGCAGTACAGGCCCTTCGGCCCTCGATGTTGCGCCGACCAGTGGAACCAATCTAAAGCCCCTCTAATCTACACTATTCCAATATCATCCATATGTTTATCCAATAACCATTTGAATGCTCTTAACGTTGACGAGTCCACCACTGCTGCAGGCAGGGCATTCCACGCCCTTACTACTCTCTGAGTAAAGAACCTACCTCTAACATCTGTCCTATATCTCTCACCCCTCAATTTAAAGCTATGTCCCCTCGTGTTAGCCATCACCATCTGAGGAAAAAGGCTCTCACTATCCACCCTATCTAATCCTCTGATCATCTTGAAAGCCTCTATTAAGTCACCTCTTAACCTTCTTCTCTCTAACGAAAACAACCTCAAGCCCCTCAGCCTTTCCTCATACGATCTTCCCACCATACTAGGCAACATCCTGGTAAATCTCTGCACCCTTTCCAACACTTCCACATCCTTCCTATAATGCGGCGACCAGAACTGTACGCAATACTCCAAGTGCGGCTGCACCAGAGTTTTGTACAGCTGCAGCATGATCTCCTGGCTCCGAAACTCAATCCCTCTACCAATAAAAGCTACCACCGTACGCCTTCTTAACAACCCTATCAACCTGGGTGCCAACTTTCAGGGATCTATGCACATGGACACCCAGATCCCTCTGTTCATTCACACTGCCAAGTATCTTCCCATTAGCCCAGTACTCTGTATTCTTGTTACTCCTTCCAAAGTGAATCACTTCGCACTTTTCTGCATTACAGAGACACAAACTCAAGTTACAGAATACTGATTAGAATGCGAATCTTTACAACCAAACAGGTCTTAAAGATACAGACAATGTGAGCGGAGAGAGCAATAGACACAGGTTAAAGAGATGTGTATTGTCTCCAGACAGGACAGCCAGTGAGATTCTGCAGGTCCAGACAAGCTGTGGGGGTTACAGATAGTGTGACATGAACCCAATATCCCGGTTTAGGCCGTCCTCATGTGTGCGGAACTTGCTATCAGTTTCTGCTCAGCGACTCTGCACTGTCATGTGTCGTGAAGGCTGCCTTGGAGAACGCTTACCCGAAGATCAGAGGCCGAATGCCCGTGACTGCTGAAGTGCTCCCCCACAGGAAGAGAACAGTCTTGCCTGGTGCTTGTCGAGCGGTGTTCATTCATCTGTTGTCGTAGCGTCTGCATGGTTTCCCCAATGTACCATGCCTCGGGACATCCTTTCCTGCAGCGTATCAGGTAGACAACATTGGCCGAGTTGCAAGAGTCGGTACCGTGTACCTGGTGGATGGTGTTCTCACGTGAGATGATGGCATCCGTGTCGATGATCCGGCACGTCTTGCAGAGGTTGCTGTGGCAGGGTTGTGTGGTGTCGTGGTCACTGTTCTCCTGAAGGCTGGGTAGTTTGCTGCGGACAATGGTCTGTTTGAGGTTGTGCGGTTGTTTGAAGGCAAGAAGTGGGGGTGTGGGGATGGCCTTGGCGAGATGTCCGTCTTCATCAATGACATGTTGAAGGCTCCGGAGGAGATGCCGTAGCTTCTCTGCTCCGGGGAAGTACTGGACGACGAAGGGTACTCTGTCCACTGTGTCCCGTGTTTGTCTTCTGAGGAGGTCGGTGCGGTTTTTCGCTGTGGCGCGTTGGAACTGTCGATCGATGAGTCAAGTGCCATATCCTGTTCTTATGAGGGCATCTTTCAGCGTCTGGAGGTGTCTGTTTGATCCTCCTCATCCGAACAGATCCTGTGTATTCGGAGGGCTTGTCCGTAGGGGATGGCTTCTTTAACGTGTTTAGGGGGGAAGCTGGAGAAGTGGAGCATCGTGAGGTTATCCGTGGGCTTGCGGGTCCCCTAGCCGAGATATTTGAATCATCGATAGTCACGGGTGAGGTGCCTAAAGATTGGAGAGTGGCAAATGTTGTGCCTTTGTTTAAAAAGGGCTGCAGGGAAAAGCCTGGGAACTACAGGCCAGTGAGCCTCACATCTGTGGTGGGTAAATTGTTGGAAGGTATTTTGAGAGACAGGATCGACAGGCATTAGAGACGCAAGGACTGATTAGGGTCAGTCAGCATGGCTTTGAGAGTGCAAAAATCATGTCTCACAAATTTGATTGAGTTTTTTGAAGGGGTAACCAAGTAGGTAGATGAGGGCAGTGCAGTTGATGTTGTCGACATGGACTTTAGCAAGGCCTTTGACAAGGTACCGCATGGTAGGTTGTTGCATAAGGTTAAACCTCACAGGATCCAGGGTGAGGTATCTAAATGGATACAAAAGTGGCTTGTTGGAGAGGGTTGTTTTTCAAACTGGAGGCCTGTGACCAGTGGTGTGCCTCAGGGATCAGTGCTGGGTCCACTGTTATTTATCATTTATATTAATGATTTGGATGAGAATATCGGAGGCATGGTTAGTAAGTTTGCAGATAACAGTAAGATTGGTGGCATAGTAGACAGTGAAGAAAGTTACCTCCAATTGCAACGGGATTGAAGAAGTGACTAGAATGGTTGACGAGGGAAGGGCCGTGGATGTCGTCTATATGGACTTTAGTAAAGCGTTTGACAAAGTCCCTCATGGTAGGTTGGTGCAAAAGGTTGGATCTCATGGGATAAAGTGGGAGGTGGCTAGATGGGTGGAGAACTGGCTTGGTCACAGAAGACAGAGGGTGGTAGTGGAAGGGTCTTTTTCTGGCTGGATGCCTGTGACTAGTGGTGTTCCGCAGGGCTCTGTATTGGGATCTCTGCTGTTTGTGATTTATATAAACAATCTGGAAGAAGGTGTAACTGGGGTGATCAGTAAGTTTGCGGACGACACGAAAATGGCTGGACTTGCAGATAGTGAGGAACATTGTCAGAGGCTACAGAAGGATATAGATAGGCTAGAAATTTGGGCAAAGAAATGGCAGATGGAGTTCAATCCAGATAAATGCGAAGTGATGCATTTTGGTAGAACTAACGTAGGGAGGAGCTATACGATAAATGGCAGAACCATAAAGGGTGTAGATACGCAGAGGGACCTGGGTGTGCAAGTCCACAGATCCTTGAAGGTGACGTCACAGGTGGAGAAGGTAGTGAAGAAGGCATATGGCATGCTTGCCTTTATAGGACGGGGCATAGAGTATAAAAGTTGGGGTCTGATGTTGCGGTTGTATAGAACGTTGGTTCGGCTGCATTTGGAATACTGCGCCCAGTTCTGGTCGCCTCACTACCGGAAGGACGTGGAGGCTTTAGAGAGAGTGCAGAGGAGGTTTACCAGGATGTTGCCTGGTATGGAAGGGCTTAGTTATGAGGAGAGATTGGGTAAACTGGGGTTGTTCTCACTGGAAAGACGGAGGATGAGGGGTGACCTAATAGAGGTGTATAAAATTATGAAAGGCATAGATAGGGTGAACGGTGGGAAGCTTTTTCCCAGGTCGGTGGTGACGTTCACGAGGGGTCATAGGTTCAAGGTGATGGGGGGAGGTTTAACACGGATATCAGAAGGACGTATTTTACACAGAGGGTGGTGGGGGCCTGGAATGCGCTGCCGGGCAAGGTGGTGGAGGCGGACACACTGGGAACGTTTAAGACTTATCTAGATAGCCACATGAATAGACTGGGAATGGAGGGATACAAAAGAATGGTCTAGTTTGGACAAGGCAGCGGCGCGGGCTTTGAGGGCCGAAGGGCCTGTTCCTATGCTGTGTTGTTCTTTGTTCTTTGTTCTTTGATCTTGATCAATTGGGCCAGTGGGCTGATGAACAGCAGATGGAGTTTAATTTGGACAAATGCGAGGTGATGCATTTTGGTAGATTGAACCAGGGCAGGACTTACTCAGTTAATGGTAGGGCATTGGGGAGAGTTACAGAACAAATAGATCTGGAGGTACATGTTCATAACTCCTTGAAAGTGGAGTCACAAGTGGACAGAGTGGTGAAGAAGGCATTCGGCATGCTTAGTTTCATCGGTCAGAACATTGAATACAGGAGTTGGAATGTCTTGTTGAAATTGTACAAGACATTGGTAAGGCCACACTTGGAATACTGTGTGCAATTCTGGTCACCCAATTATAGAAAGGATATTATTAAGCTAGAAAGAGTGCAGAAAAGATTTACTGGGATGCTACCGGGACTTGATGGATTGAGTTATAAGGAGAGGCTGGATAGACTGGGACTTTTTTCTCTGGAGCGTAGGAGGCTGAGAGGTGATCTTATAGAGGTCTATAAGATAATGAGGGGCACAGATCAGCTAGATAGTCAATATCTTTTCCCAATGGTAGGGGAGTCTAAAACTCGAGGGCATAGGTTTAAGGTGAGAGGGGAGAGATACAAAAGTGTCCAGAGGGGCAATTTTTTCACACAGAGGGTGGTGAGTGTCTGGAACAAGCTGCCAGAGGTAGTAGTAGAGGTGGGTACAATTTTGTCTATTAAAAAGCATTTAGATAGTTCCATGGGTACGATGGGTATAGAGGGATATGGGCCAAATGCGGGCAATTGGGCCTAGCTTAGGGGTTTAAAAAAAGAAAGCGCAGCATGGACCAGTTGGGCTGAAGGGCCTGTTTCCATGCTGTAAACCTCTATGAGTCTATGACCTCTATTATTCATATCTTCCTTTGTGAAGATTCAAGCAAAGAACAAATTTAATTCCTCAGCCATTTCCTTATTCTCCATTATGAATTCCCCCGTTTCTGACTGTAAGGGACTTACATTCATTCTTGTCAATCTTTTTCTCTTTACACATCTATAGAAACTTTGACAGTCAGTTTTTATGTTCCCCGCTAACTTACTTCCATACTCTATTGTTCCCTTCTTAATCAATCCCTTGGTCCTCCTTTGCTGAATTTTAAACTGCTCCCAATATTCAGGCCTATCACAAACAGCAGAGGTCCCAGTACGGATCCCTGTGGAACACCAGTTGTCATGAACCTCTATCCAGAAAAACATCCTTCCACCACTGCTCTCTGACTTCATTGGGCAATGATGTGGAGATGCCGGCGTTGGACTGGGGTAAACACAGTAAGAAGTTTAACAACACCAGGTTAAAGTCCAACAGGTTTATTTGGTAGCAAAAGCCACACAAGCTTTTGGAGCGCAGCTCCTTCGTCAGGTGAGTGGGAGTTCTGTTCACAAACAGGGCATATAAAGACACAAACTCAATTTACAGAATAATGAATAATGATTGGAATGCGAGTCTTTACAGCTAATCAAGTCTTAAAGATACAGACAATGTGAGTGGAGAGAGCATTAAGCACAGGTTAAAGAGATGTGTATTGCCGCCAGACAGGACAGCCAGTGAGATTTTGCAAATCCAGGCAAGTTGTGGGGGTTACAGATAGTGTGACATGAACCCAAGATCCCGGTTGAGGCCGTCCTCATGTGTGCGGAACCTGGCTATCAGTCTCTGCTCAGCGACTCTCCGCCTTGGAGAACGCTTACCCAAAGATCAGAGGCCGAATGCCCGTGATTCATTGGGCAAGCCAATTCTCAATCCAAACGGCCAAGTCACCGTGGATCCGTGTTTGTGACAGGAGTAGCAATCCAGTGGGCAGTCCTGGGTGGTGTTGAGTTTCTTGAGTGTTGTTGGAGCTGCACCCATCCAGGCAAGTGGAGACTTGGGTCTTGTTGATGGTGAACAGGCTTTGGGGAGGCAAGAGGTGAGTTATTGGCTGCAGGATTCCCAGCCTCTGATCTACTGTTGTCGCCATTGTTTTCATACGGCCAGTTCAAAAAAATCCCGAAGGCAATATGGGTAGAGCTCAGGAATAGGAAGGGTGTAGTCACAATGTTGGGGGTTTACTATGGGCCGCCCAACAGCCAGTGGGAGATAGAGGAAGAGATCTGTAGGCAGATTTTGGCAAGGCATAAAAGTAACAGAGTTGTTGTGGTGGGAGATTTTAATTTCCCCGATATTGAGTGGGACTCACTTACTGCTCAGGGCGTGGATGGGGCTGAGTTTGGAAGGAGCATCCAGGAGGGCTTCCTGAAACAGTATGTAGATAGTCCAACTAGGGAAGGGGCCATACTGGACCTGGTATTGGGGAATGAGCCCGGCCAGGTGGTTGATGTTTCAGTAGGGGAGCAGTTCGGGAACAGTGATCACAATTCAGTAAGTTTTAAGGTACTTTTGGATAAAGATAAGTGTAGTCCTCAAGTTAAGGTGCTAAATTGGGGGAAGGCTAATTACAACAGTATTAGGCAGGAACTGAAGAATGTAGATTGGGGGCAGATGTTTGAGGGCAAATCAAAATCTGGCATGTGGGAGGCTTTCAAATGTTAGTTGATAGGGATTCAGGACTGGCACATTCCTGTAAGGATGAAGGATAAGTATGGCAAGTTTTGGGAACCTTGGATAACGGGAGATATTGTGAGCCTAGTCAAAGAGAAAAAGGAAGCACGGTAGCACAGTGGTTAGCACTGCTGCTTCACAGCTCCAGGGTCCCAGGTTCGATTCCCGGCTCGGGTCACTGTCTGTGTGGAGTTTGCACATTCTCCTCGTGTCTGCGTGGGTTTCCTCCGGGTGCTCCGGTTTCCTCCCACAGTCCAAAGATGTGCGGGTTAGGTTGATTGGCCAGGTTAAAAATTGCCCCTTAGAGTCCTGAGATGCGTAGGTTAGTGGGATTAGTGGGTAAATATGTGGGGGTAGGGCCTGGGTGGGATTGTGGTCGGTGCAGACTCGATGGGCTGAATGACCTCCTTCTGCACTGTAGGGTTTCTATGATTTCTATGAAAGCTAGGAGGCTGGGAACACACGAAGCAAGTGTGGAATACAAGGAAAGTAGAAAGAAACTTAAGCAAGGAGTAAGGAGGGCTAAAAGGGGTCACGAAAAAGCATTGGCCAGCAGGATTAAGGAAAATCCAAAGGCTTTTTATACATATATAAAGAGCAAAAGGGTAGACAGGGAGAGGGTTCGCGCACTCAATGATAGGGGAGGGAATCTGTGTGTGGAGCCAGAGGAAATGGGCGAGGTATTAAATGAGTACTTTGCGTCAGTATTCACCAAAGAGAAGGACTTGGTGGATGATGAGTCTGGGAAAGGGTGTGTGGATAGTTTGGGTCATGTTGAGATCAAAAAGGAGGAAGTATTGGGATTCTTGAGAAACATTAAGATAGACAAGTCCCCGGGGCCTGATGGGATATACCCCAGAATACTGAGAGAGGCAAGGGAGGAAATTGCTGGCGCCTTGAGAGAAATCTTTGTATCCTCACTGGCTACAGGGGAGGTCATGATGTGGAGATGCCGGCGTTGGACTGGGGTAAATCTAGTAAGAGTTTTAACAACACCAGGTTAAAGTCCAACAGGTTCTGCCAAAGAAATGGCAGGTGGAGTTCAATCCTGATCAATGCGAAGTGATGCATTTTGGTAGAAATAATGTAGGGGGGAGCTTTATGATAAATGGCAGAACCATAAAGGGTGTAGATACGCAGAGGGACCTGGGTATGCAAGTCCACAGATCCTTGAAGGTGACGTCACAGGTGGAGAAGGTGGTGAAGAAGGCATATGGCATGCTTGCCTTTATAGGACGGGGCATAGAGTATAAAAGTTGGGGTCTGATGTTGCAGTTGTATAGAACGTTGGTTCGGCCGCATTTGGAATACTGCGTCCAGTTCTGGTCGCCACACTACCAGAAGGACGTGGAGGCTTTGGAGAGAGTGCAGAGGAGGTTTACCAGGATGTTGCCTGGTATGGAGGGGCTTAGTTATGAGGAGAGATTGGGTAAACTGGGGTTGTTCTCCCTGGAAAGACGGAGGATGAGGGAAGACTTAATAGAGGTATATAAAATTATGAAAGGCATAGATAGGGTGAACGGTGGGAAGCTTTTCCCCAGGTCGGTGGTGACGTTCACGAGGGGTCATAGGTTCAAGGTGAAGGGGGGGAGGTTTAACACGGATATCAGACGGACATATTTTACACAGAGGGTGGTGGGGGCGTGGAATGCGCTGCCGGGCACGGTGGTGGAGGCGGACACACTGGGAATGTTTAAGACTTATCTAGATAGCCACATGAACGGAGTGGGAATGGAGGGATACAAAAGAATGGTCTAGTTTGGACCAGGGAGCGGCGCGGGCTTGGAGGGCCGAAGGGCCTGTTCCTGTGCTGTATTGTTCTTTGTTCTTTGTTCTTTGTTTATTTGGTAGCAAATGCCATTAGCTTTCGAAGCGCTGCTCCTTCATCAGATGGAGTGGAAATCTGCTCTCAAACAGGGCACAGAGACACATTGATTTTGATGGCTGTGAAATTGGCAAATCATGTTGCAGCTTTATAGAACCTTGGTTAGGCCGCACTTGGAATATAGTGTTCAATTCTGGTCGCCACACTACCAGAAGGATGTGGAGGCTTTGGAGAGGGCACAGAAAAGATTTACCAGGATGTTGCCTGGTATGGAGGGCATTAGCTATGAGAGGTTGGAGAAACTTGGTTTGTTCTCACTGGAATGACGGAGGTTGAGGGGAGACCTGATAGAAGTCTACAAGATTATGAGGGGCATGGACAGAGTGGATAGTCAGAAGCTTTTTCCCAGGGTGGAAGAGTCAATTACTCGGGGGCATAGGTTTAAGGTGCGAGGGGCAAGGTTTAAAGGAGATGTACAAGGCAGATTTTTTACACAGAGGGTGGTGGGTGCCTGGAACTCGTTGCCGGGTGAGGTAGTGGAAGTGGATACGGTAGTGACTTTTAAGGGGCGTCTTGACAAATACATGAATAGGATGGGAAAAGAGGGATATGGTCCCCGGAAGGGTGGGGGGTTTTAGTTCAGTCGGGCAGCATGGTCGGTGCAGGCTTGGAGGGCCGAAGGGCCTGTTCCTGTGCTGTAATTTTCTTCGTTCTTTGTTCAAAGCTTTAAAAACACTAACTGTTCCCAAATACAGATCTCAGGGAGTGCGAGACAGAAAATTAATGAGTGACTCAAAGACAGGAACAGCACAGGTTCCAAAGTGCACAGCACAGGAATTTAGCAGCGTCAACAGCTTTATGTAAATACAAGGAGTAGAGTAAATAAAACTGATGGGCTGAGGGACAGAGAGACACATGGCAGCACGATATCATCACTCTAACAGAAAGCTGCCTTCAGGAGGGGGCAAAAATGGCAGCTCAATATCCCTGGATGCAGAGTTTTCGGGCAGAATAGGGAGGGGGATACAAAAGGTGGGTTTTAGCGTTATTGGTTAAAAAACCAATTCCAGTGGTGAGGAGGGATGATATAGACTGAATGAAACATTAAATGAGGCCATATGGGATGAGATCAGAAATAGAAAGGGGAAGTGACACTGCTGGGAATGTACTGTAGATCCCCAAATAGTGAGAGGGAGCTGGAAGAACAAAACTGGAGACAGATTTCTGAGTACAAAAACAATAGGGCAGCAACCGGGACTTTAACTACTCTGATATCAATTGGGATATTGTGGAAGGATTGAATAGGTTGCAGCAAATCTAGCAGAAAGGGTTACCGCCTCAGCCAGGCTGACATATTAAAGCTTACTGCAGGAAGACAAAGTGTGAGTAACCACCCCACCCCCCAGATAGAACCAGGGAGCTACACACCTGGTGGCAGGTACCAGAGAGAGTGACAACAATGCAGATCCAAGGCACTGTTTACCCCGGCTCCACCATGTCTGGTAGGAATCCAGTAAGTCTTTGTTCCCTCAGAAAATCAAATCAAAAACTAAGAACATGGTCCACAAGGCAATAGCTGCAGCAATTAATAAATTTACATGTCAGTAGATGCTGATAATGAGTTCATTTCACACAGAGGCAAGGGATGAGATTGCAGAGCCTCTGGCTTTGATCTTTGGGTCCTCGCTGTCCACGGGGATAGTGCCAGAGGACTGGAGAGTGGCGTATGTTGTTCCTCTGTTTAAGAAAGGGAATAGAAATGACCCTGGTAATTATAGACCGGTTAGTCTTACTTCGGTGGTTGGTAAATTGATGGAAAAGGTCCTGAGGGATGGGATTTACGACCATTTAGAATGATACGGATTAATCCGGGATAGTCAGCACGGATTCGTGAAGGGCAAGTCGTGCCTCACAAATTTGATAGAATTTTTTGAGGAGGTAACTAAGTGTGTTGATGAAGGTAGGGCAGTTGATGTCATATACATGGATTTTAGTAAGGCGTTTGATAAGTTCCCTCATGGTCGGCTTATGATGAAAGTGAGGAGGTGTGGGATAGACGGAAAGTTGGCCGATTGGATAGGTAACTGGCTGTCTGATCGAAGACAGAGGGCGGTGGTGGATGGAAAATTTTTGGATTGGAGGCAGGTTGCTAGCGGAGTGCCACAGGGATCAGTGCTTGGTCCTCTGCTCTTTGTGATTTTTATTAATGACTTAGAGGAGGGGGCTGAAGGGTGGATCAGTAAATTTGCTGATGACACCAAGATTGGTGGAGTAGTGGATGAGGTGGAGGGCTGTTGTAGGCTGCAAAGAGACATAGATAGGATGCAAAGCTGGGCTGAAAAATGGCAAATGGAGTTTAACCCTGATAAATGTGAGGTGATTCATTTTGGTAGGACTAATTTAAATGTGGATTACAGGGTCAAAGGTAGGGTTCTGAAGACTGTGGAGGAACAGAGAGATCTTGGGGTCCATATCCACAGATCTCTAAAGGTTGCCACTCACGTGGATAGAGCTGTGAAGAAGGCCTATAGTGTGTTAGCTTTTATTGTAAGAAGTCTCACAACACCAGGTCAAAGTCCAACAGGTTTATTTAGGTCCATTATTATTTAGGTCCAACCTGGTGTTGTGAGACTTCTTACTGTGCTTACCCCAGTCCAACGCCGGCATCTCCACATCATTAGCTTTTATTAACAGGGGGTTGGAGTTTAAGAGCCGTGGGGTTATGCTGCAACTGAACAGGACCTTGGTGAGACCACATTTGGAATATTGTGTGCAGTTCTGGTCACCTCACTATAAGAAGGATGTGGAAGCGCTGGAAAGAGTGCAGAGGAGATTTACCAGGATGCTGCCTGGTTTGGAGGGTAGGTCTTATGAGGAAAGGTTGAGGGAGCTAGGGCTGTTCTCTCTGGAGTGGAGGAGGCTGAGGGGAGACTTAATAGAGGTTTATAAAATGATGAAGGGGATAGATAGAGTGAACGTTCAAAGACTACTTCCTCGGGTGGATGGAGCTATTACAAGGGGGCATAACTATAGGGTTCGTGGTGGGAGATATAGGAAGGATATCAGAGGTAGGTTCTTTACGCAGAGAGTGGTTGGGGTGTGGAATGGACTGCCTGCAGTGATAGTGGAGTCAGACACTTTAGGAACATTTAAGCGGTTATTGGATAGGCACATGGAGCACAGCAGGATGATCGGGAGTGGGATAGCTTGATCTTGGTTTCAGATAAAGCTCGGCACAACATCGTGGGCTGAAGGGCCTGTTCTGTGCTGTACTGTTTTATGTTCTATGTTCTATGTAGGTAAAAACAATCAACACAGGAGATAAAGAGGGAAACAGGACAATATAACATGAGTAAGAAGTCTCACAACACCAGGTTAAAGTCCAACAGGTTTATTTGGTAGCAAATACCATAAGCTTTCGGAGCACTGCTCCTTCGTCAGATGGAGTGGAAATCTGCTCTCAAACAGTGCAAACAGACAGAATCAAATTACAGAATACTGATTAGAATGCGAATCCTACAGCCAGCCAGGTCTTAAATGTACAGACAATGTGGGTGGAGGGAGCAGTACCCTTCATCATCCAGTACTTCCCCGGAGCGGAGAAGCTACGGCATCTCCTCCGGAGCCTTCAACATGTCATTGATGAACATAGAACATAGAACATAGAAAGTCACAGCACAAACAGGCCCTTCGGCCCACAAGTTGCGCCGATCACATCCCCACCTCTAGGCCTATCTATAGCCCTCAATCCCATTAAATCCCATGTACTCATCCAGAAGTCTCTTAAAAGACCCCAACGAGTTTGCCTCCACCACCACCGACGTCAGCCGATTCCACTCACCCACCACCCTCTGAGTGAAAAACTTACCCCTGACATCCCCCCTGTACCTACCCCCCAGCACCTTAAACCTGTGTCCTCTCGTAGCAACCATTTCAGCCCTTGGAAATAGCCTCTGAGAGTCCACCCTATCCAGACCCCTCAACATCTTGTAAACCTCTATCAGGTCACCTCTCATCCTTCGTCTCTCCAGGGAGAAGAGACCAAGCTCCCTCAACCTATCCTCATAAGGCATGCCCCCCAATCCAGGCAACATCCTTGTAAATCTCCTCTGCACCCTTTCAATGGCTTCAACATCTTTCCTGTAATGAGGTGACCAGAACTGCGCGCAGTACTCCAAGTGGGGTCTAACCAGGGTCCTATAAAGCTGCAGCATTATCTCCCGACTCCTAAACTCAATCCCTCGATTAATGAAGGCCAGTACGCCATACGCCTTCTTGACCGCATCCTCCACCTGCGAGGCCGATTTAAGAGTCCTATGGACCCGGACCCCAAGGTCCTTCTGATCCTCTACACTGCTAAGAATGGTACCCTTCATTTTATACTGCTGCTCCATCCCATTGGATCTGCCAAAATGGATCACTACACACTTATCCGGGTTGAAGTCCATCTGCCACTTCTCCGCCCAGTCTTGCATTCTATCTATGTCTCGCTGCAACTTCTGACATCCCTCCAAACTATCCACAACACCACCTACCTTGGTGTCGTCAGCAAACTTACCAACCCATCCCTCCACTTCCTCATCCAGGTCATTTATGAAAATGACAAACAGCAAGGGTCCCAGAACAGATCCCTGGGGCACTCCACTGGTCACTGACCTCCATGCAGAGAAAGACCCCTCCACAGCCACTCTCTGCCTTCTGCAGGCAAGCCAGTTCTGGATCCACAAGGCAACAGCCCCTTGGATCCCATGCCCTCTCACTTTCTCAAGAAGTCTTGCATGGGGGACCTTATCGAACGCTTTGCTGAAGTCCATATAGACCACATCCACCGCTCTTCCTTCGTCAATGTGCTTGGTCACATTTTCAAAGAACTCAACCAGGCTCGTAAGGCACGACCTGCCCCTGACAAAGCCGTGCTGACTACTTTTGATCATACTAAACTTCTCTAGATGATCATAAATCCTGTCTCTCAGGATCCTCTCCATCAACTTACCAACCACTGAGGTTAGACTCACCGGTCGGTAATTTCCCGGGCTGTCCCTGTTCCTGTTTGAAGACGAACATCTCGCCAAGGCCATCCCCACACCCCCACTTTTTGCCTTCAAACAACCGCGCAACCTCAAACAGACGATTATCCGCAGCAAACTAGCCAACCTTCAGGAGAACAGTGACCACGACACCACACAACCCTGCCACAGCAACCTCTGCAAGACGTGCCGGATCATCGACACGGATGCCATCATCTCACGTGAGAACACCATCTACCAGGTACACGGTACCGACTCTTGCAACTCGGCCAACGTTGTCTACCTGATACGCTGCAGGAAAGGATGTCCCGAGGCATGGTACATTGGGGAAACCATGCAGACGCTACGACAACGGATGAATGAACACCACTCGACAATCACCAGACAAGACTGTTCTCTTCCTGTGGGGGAGCACTTCAGCAGTCACGGGCATTCAGCCTTGGATCTTCAGGTTCTCCAAGGCGGCCTTCACGACACACGACAGCGCAGAGTCGCGGAGCTGAAACTGATAGCCAAGTTCCGCACACATGAGGACGGCCTAAACCGGGATGTTGGATTTATGTCACATTATCAGTAACCCCCACAGCCTGCCTCCTGGACTTGCAGAATTTCACTAGCTGTTCTGTCTGGAGACAATACACATCTCTTTAACCTGTGTTTAATGTTCCCTCCACCCACATTGTCTGTACATTTAAGACCTGGCTGGCTGTAGGATTCGCATTCTAATCAGTATTCTGTAACTTGATTCTGTCTGTTTGCACTGTTTGAGAGCAGATTTCCACTCCATCTGACGAAGGAGCAGTGCTCCGAAAGCTTATGGTATTTGCTACCAAATAAACCTGTTGGACTTTAACCTGGTGTTGTGAGACTTCTTACTGTGTTCACCCCAGTCCAACGCCGGCATCTCCACATCAATATAACATCACCCAGGGGAACTGAAACAACATTGTGTGAGATCGCCTAATCAGGAAACGAGGAACACTTAAGGACATAAGAACATAAGAACTAAGAGCAGGAGTAGGCCATCTGGCCCCTCGAGCCTGCTCCGCCATTCAATAAGATCATGGCTGATCTTTTTGTGGACTCAGCTCCACTTACCCGCCCGCTCACCATAACCCTTAATTCCTTTACTGTTCAAAAATCTATCTATCTTTGCCTTAAAAACATTCAATGAGGTAGCCTCAACTGCTTCACTGGGCAGGGAATTCCAGATTCACAACCCTTTGAAGAACTTCCTCCTCAACTCAGTCCTAAATCTGCTTCCCCATATTTTGAGGCTATGCCCCCTAGTTCTAGTTTCACCCACCAGTGGAAACAACTTCCCTGCTTCTATCTTATCTATTTAGCAGGGCATTCCACGTCCTTACTACTCTCTGAGGTAAAGTACCTACCGCTGACATCTGTCCTATATCTAACACCCCTCAATTGAAACCTGTGTCCCCTCGTGTTAGCCATCACCATCCGAGGAAAAAGGCTCTCACTGTCCGCCCTATCTAATCCTCTGATCATCTTGTATGCCTCTATTAAGTCACCTCTTAACCTTCTTCTCTCTAACGAAAACAACCTCAGGTCCCTCAGCCTTTCCTCATAAGACCTTCCCACCATACCAGGCAACATCCTAGTAAATCTCCTCTGCACCCTTTCCAATGCTTCCACATCCTTCCTATAATGCCCTCCCAACATTCTTCTGAATGAGGGGAGATCTTATAGAAACATATAAGATTATGAAGGGAATAGATAAGCTGTAATGACAATCACCTGATGAAGGAGCAGCGCTCCGAAAGCTTGTGATTCCAAATAAATCTGTTGGACTTTAACCTGGTGTCGTGAGACTTCTTGCTGTGCCCACATTGTAACAGGAAATAGTATAATACTGCTGTTGGAATCCACCTGAGCAGAGTCACTCAGAAGAATAGTCCTGAGTTGGTTCTCTATTTGCTCTCCTGCATATACAGCACAAGCTTGAATAAACCTCTTATTGAAACACCATAGTGTCTATGAATTCACTTGTTTGATCCCCCGACAAATATGAACAGTGTGAAGGGCACAGAGGCTGAAAAATTCTTCAACTGCATTGAAGAAAACTTTTTGAGTCAACAGGAAACAAGCCCAACGAGAGGGGGCACAATTCTTTGATTTTGATTTGATTTGATTTAAACTTATCACGTTTATTAACATACAGTGAAAAGTACTGTTTCTTGCATGCTATCCAGACAAAGCATACCGTTCATAGAGAAGGAAAGGAGGCTGGTTTGTGTGATGGATTGGGCTACATTGATGATCTTTTGTAGTTCCTTGCGGTCTTGGGCAGAGCAGGAGCCATACCAAGCTGAGATACAACCAGAAAGAATGCTTTCTATGGTGCACCTGTAAAAGTTGGTGAGAGTCGTAGCTGACATGCCAGATTTCCTTAGTCTTCTGAGAAAGTAGAGGCGTTGATGGGCTTTCTTAACTATAGTGTCAGCATGAGGGGACCAGGACAGGTTATTGGTGATCTGGACACCTAAAAACTTGAAGCTCTCGACCCTTTCTACTTCGTCCCCGTTGATGTAGACAGGGGCATGTTCTCCACTACGCTTCCTGAAGTCGATGACAATCTCCTTCGTTTTGTTGACATTGAGGGAGAGATTATTGTCGCCGCACCAGTTCACCAGATTCTATATCTCATTTCAGTGTACATAAACATAAGAGTGCATCAGCAAATGGGATCAGAGTAGTGAGAAATGGTCACTCAGTGAATGCAGCATTCCTAACAAGATGGATGAATCGAT
Source organism: Mustelus asterias (assembly GCF_964213995.1). Lineage (NCBI taxonomy): Eukaryota > Metazoa > Chordata > Chondrichthyes > Carcharhiniformes > Triakidae > Mustelus > Mustelus asterias. The sequence goes on along the minus strand of NC_135810.1, from coordinate 126,713,129 downwards.
AGCACCAGGTGATCAAGGAAATTATGTTAAACCTGTATAAAATACTGGCTCGGCAACAGCTGAAGTACTGTGTACAGTTCTGGACACCAGACTTTAGGAAGGATGTAAAGGTATTAGAAACCAAAAGAGAAAATGCTGGAAAATCTCAGCAGGTCTGGCAGCGTTTGTAAGGAGAGAAAAGAGCTGACGTTTCGAGTCCAGACCACCCTTTGTCAAAGCTGCTGAGATTTTCCAGCATTTTCAACTTTGGTTTCAGATTCCAGCATCCGCAGTAATTTGCTTTTATCTATGTGAAGGCATTAGAGAGGGTGAAGAGAAGATTTACAAGAACGGTTCCAGGGATGAGAAACTTCATTAAGTGGACAGATTGGAGAGGCTGGGCTGTTCTTGTACATGTGGGGACACACGACATAGGGAGGATAGGGGAAGGGGATATTAGGCAGGGATTTATGGAGTTGGGGTGGAAACTAAAGGCCAAGACTGACAGAGTGGTTATCTCTGGGCTCTTGCCTGTACCACGGGATAGTTTAGAGAGGAATAGGGAGAGGGAAGGTTTGAATTCATGGCTGAGGGGATGGTGCAGGAGGGAGGGGTTCAGGTACTTAAGCAATTGGGGCTCGTACTGGGGAAGGTGTGACCTCTATGAGAAGGATGGTCTACACCTTAATCAGAAGGGGACCAATATCCTGGGGGGTAAATTTGCTAAGGCCATGCAGGGAGGTTTAAACTGATTCGGGGGGGGGGAGGGATCCTGAGTAGTGGGGCTGAAAGTGAGGGATGCATGGATGGGGACTGCAATGCACGGCATTGCAGAGGTGGGGTGGAGCAGGGTTTGAAATGTGTATACTTCAATGCCAGGAGTATTCGCAATAAAGTGGGTGAACTTGCAGCGTGGATCAGTACCTGGGACTTCGATGTTGTGGCTATTTCAGAGACATGGATAGAGCAGGGGCAGGAATGGATGCTGCAGGTCCCGGGGTTCAAATGTTTTAGTCGAAGTAGGGAAGGAGGTAGAAGAGGGGGAGGGGTAGCATTATTGGTCAGAGATTGTATCACAGTGTCAGAGAGGAGGTTTGATGAGGACTTATCTGTTGAGGTAGTATGGGCGGAGATTAGAAATAGGAGAGGAGAGGTCACCCTGTTGGGAGTCTTTTATAGACCTCCTAAAAGTTCTAGAGAGGTTGAGGAAAGGATTGCGGAGTCAATCCTGCTTAGGAGTGAAAGTAATAGGGCAATTGTTATGGGGGATTTTAACTTGACTAATATTGACTGGAATTGTTATAGCTCTAGCTCGTTAGAGGGGTCAGTTTTTGTTCAAAGCGTGCAGGAAGGTTTTTTGACTCAGTATGTAGACAGGCCAACTAGAGGTGAGGCTATATTGGATCTGGTGCTGGGAAATGAGCCAGACCAGGTGCTAGACTTGGAAGTTGGTGTGCATTTTGGTGATAGTGACCACAATTCGGTTACGTTCACCTTAGTGATGGAAAGGGATAGGCATGAACCTCGGGCCAGTGGTTTTAGCTGGGGGAAGGGTAATTATGAGGCTATTAGGAGAGAATTAGGAAACATAGGTTGGACTAGGAGATTACAGGGACTGGGAACGTCCGACATGTGGAGTTTTTTCAAGGAGCAGCTACTGCGAGTCTGTGATAGGTATGTCCCTGTCAGGCAAGGAGGAATTGGTAGGGCTAGGGAACCGTGGTGCACCAAAAAAGTTTCTTTGTTGGTTAAAAAGAAAAAGGAGGCTTATGTTCGGATGAGACGTGAGCACTCGGGTAGTGCACTAGAAAGCTTTAGATTGGCTAAGAGGGAGTTGAAGAGCGAGCTTAGAAGGGCTAAAAGGGGACATGAGAAGACTTTGGCGGATAGGGTTAAAGAGAATCCTAAGGCGTTCTATAGGTATGTCAAGAACAGAAGGTTGGTTAGGGCAAGTTTAGGGCCAGTTATAGATGGCAGAGGGAAGTTATGTGTGGAACCGGAGGAGATTGGTGAAGCATTGAACCAATATTTCTCTTCGGTGTTCACGCAAGGGGACATGAATATAGCTGAGGAGGACACTGGGTTGCAAGGGAGTAGAATAGACAGTATTACAGTTGATAAGGAGGATGTGCAGGATATTCTGGAGGGTCTGAAAATAGATAAATCCCCTGGTCCGGATGGGATTTATCCAAGGATTCTCTGGGAGGCAAGAGAAGTGATTGCAGAGCCTCTGGCTCTGATCTTCAGGTCGTCGTTGGCCTCTGGTATAGTACCAGAAGATTGGAGGTTAGCGAATGTTGTCCCATTGTTTAAGAAGGGGAACAGAGACTTCCCCGGGAATTATAGACCGGTGAGTCTCACTTCTGTTGTCGGCAAGATGTTGGAAAAAATTATAAGGGATAGGATTTATAGTTATTTGGAGAGTAATGAATTGATAGGTGATAGTCAGCATGGTTTTGTGGCAGGTAGGTCGTGCCTTACTAACCTTATTGAGTTTTTTGAGAAAGTGACCAAGGAGGTGGATGGGGGCAAGGCAGTGGACGTGGTATATATGGATTTTAGTAAGGCGTTTGATAAGGTTCACCATGGTAGGCTTCTGCAGAAAATGCAGATGTATGGGATTGGGGGTGATCTAGGAAATTGGATCAGGAATTGGCTAGCGGATAGGAAACAGAGGGTGGTGGTTGATAGTAAATATTCATCATGGAGTGCGGTTACAAGTGGTGTACCTCAGGGATCTGTTTTGGGGCCACTGCTGTTTGTAATATTTATTAATGATCTGGATGAGGGTACAGTTGGGTGGATTAGCAAATTTGCTGATGACACCAAAGTCGGTGGTGTGGTAGACAGTGAGGAAGGGTGTCGTAGTTTGCAGGAAGACTTAGACAGGTTGCAAAGTTGGGCCGAGAGGTGGCGGATGGAGTTTAATGCGGAGAAGTGTGAGGTAATTCACTTTGGTAGGAATAACAGATGTGTTGAGTATAGGGCTAACGGGAGGACTTTGAATAGTGTGGAGGAGCAGAGGGATCTAGGTGTATGTGTGCATAGATCCCTGAAAGTTGGGAATCAAGTAGATAAGGTTGTTAAGAAGGCATATGGTGTCTTGGCGTTTATTGGTAGGGGGATTGAATTTAGGAGTCGTAGCGTTATGTTGCAACTGTACACAACTCTGGTGCGGCCGCACTTGGAGTACTGTGTGCAGTTCTGGTCCCCACATTACAGGAAGGATGTGGAGGCTTTGGAGAGGGTGCAGAGGAGGTTTACCAGGATGTTGCCTGGTATGGAGGGGAGATCCTATGAGGAGAGGCTGAGGGATTTGGGATTGTTTTCGCTGGAAAGGCGGCGGCTAAGAGGGGATCTTATTGAAACATATAAGATGATTAGAGGTTTAGATAGGGTGGATAGTGATAGCCTTTTTCCTCTGATGGAGAAATCCAGCACGAGGGGGCATGGCTTTAAATTGAGGGGGGGTAGTTATAGAACCGATGTCAGGGGTAGGTTCTTTACCCAGAGGGTGGTGAGGGATTGGAATGCCCTGCCAGCATCAGTAGTAAATGCGCCTAGTTTGGGGGCGTTTAAGAGATCCGTAGATAGGTTCATGGACGAAAAGAAATTGGTTTAGGTTGGAGGGTCACAGTTTTTTTTTTAACTGGTCGGTGCAACATCGTGGGCCGAAGGGCCTGTTCTGCGCTGTAATGTTCTATGTTCTATGTTCTATGTTCTTGGAGGAGATAGAGATGTTCAAAATTATGATCAGTCTGGACAGAGTAGTTCGGGAGAAACTGTTCCTATTGGGAATGTAAATGGTGGAGATCATAGCTGAGAACATACAGACTCCACACAGACAGTGACTCAAGCTGGGAATGGAATCCGGGTCCTGCGCTGTGAGGCAACAGTGCTAACCACTGTGCCACCACCATGGGGTGGTCACACTGCAGGCTCAATCTCCACAGGCAGAAAGGGAATGGGTGGCCATCAGGCAGAGTAAGAAGACCAGGCAGGCAATGCAGGAATCGCCTGTGGCCATTCACATGCAGAACAGATATATGGCTTTGGATACTGTTGGGGAAATGGCCTCTCAGGGGAAAGCACAACAGTCAAATTCATGGCATTATCGTTGGCTCTGCAACATGGGAGATGAGTAGAATGAAGGACTGCAATTGTTATCCGGGATTAAATTGCCAGGGGGATAGGTAGGCGTTTCTGTGGCTGCAAACCAGACTCCAGGACGGTGTGTCGCCTCCCTGGTGCTCGGGTCAAGGATGTCTCGGAGCAGCTGCAGGACATTCTGAAGGGGGAGGGCGAACAGCCAGTGTGTAATGGTACACATTAGCACAAATAACAGATTTTAAAAAGGGATGAGGTCCTAAAAGCAGAATATAGGGAGCTAGGAAGCAAGATGAAAAGCAGGATCTCAAATGTCGCTATCTCAGGAGTCAGAGTGGAAACAGCAGGATATATCGGATAAATACGTGGCTGAAAAGATGGTGCTCAGGGGGAGGGTTTCAGATTCCTGGGGCATTGGGACCGATTCTGGGGGAGGTGGGACCTGCACAAACTGGACGGGTTACACCTGGGCAGGACTGGGATTGATGTCCTCGGGCGAGTAATTACCAGTCAGGCCGCACTTGGAATATTGTGTTCAATTCTGGTCGCCACACTACCAGAAGGATGTGGAGGCTTTGGAGAGGGTACAGAAAAGATTTACCAGGATGTTGCCTGGTCTGGAGGGCATTAGCTACGAGGAGGGGTTGGAGAAACTTGGTTTGTTCTCACTGGAGCGACGGAGGTTGAGGGGCGACCTGATAGAAGTCTACAAGATTATGAGAGGCATGGACAGAGTGGATAGTCGGAAGCTTTTTCCCAGGGTGGAAGAGTCAATTACTCGGGGGCACAGGTTTAAGGTGCGAGGGGCAAGGTTTAAAGGAGATGTACGAGGCAGATTTTTTACACAGAGAGTAGTGGGTGCCTGGAACTCGATGCCGGGGGAGGGAGTGGAAGCGGATACGGTAGTGACTTTTAAAGGGCGTCTGGACAAATACAATGAAAACGATGGAAATAGAGGGATATGGTCCCCAGAAGGGGAGGGGGTTTAGTTCAGTCGGGCAGCATGGTCGGTGCAGGCTTGGAGGGCCGAAGGGCCTGTTCCTATGCTGTAATTTTCTTTGTTTTTTGTTCAATGTGGTTGGGAAGGGTTTAAACTAGAATGGCTGGGGGGAGGGGGTGGGGGGGGGGGGGGGGGGGACCTGAGCTGGGTGACAAGGGAAAGAGAAACAAGGACAATAATAAAGGAAAGAGCAGTAAAATAACAAAACTGTAGACAGGTTAATCAGGGGGAGAGGCAAACAGCGCCACAGTACAAAGAAAAGCTCGGGTAATTCAAATTGGAGAAAAGAGCAAGTTTAAAGGCTTTGTGGGGGAGGGGGGAATGAGGAAGGGGACGGAGCTGGTGGGGGTGGGGGGAGGGGGGTTGAGGGTAGTGGGGGGAGGGGTTGAGGGTAGTGGGGAGAGGGGGGGTGGGGGAGGGGGAGGGTGGTTGAGGGTAATGGGCTGGGGTTGGGGAGGGGTGGGGGAGGAGTTGGGGATGGGGAGGGGTGGGGGATGGGGAGGGGTGGGGGAGGGGTTGGGGATGAGGGTGTTGGGGATGAGGATGGGGAGGGGGATGGGAAGGGGGGGGGGGGAGGGGGGAGGGGGTGGGGAGGGGTTGGGGATGGGAGGGGTTGGGAATGGGAGGGGTTGGGAATGGGAGGGGTTGGGGATGGGGAGGGGTGAGAGAGAGGGTGGGGAGGGGATGGGGAGGGGTTGGGGATGGGAGGGGTTGGGAATGGGGGGGTTGGAGATGGGGATGGGGAGGGGTGAGAGAGGGGATGGGGAGGGTTGGGGATGGGGAGTGGTGGGGGATGGAGGGTTGGGGAGGGGTGGGGGATGAGGAGGGGTTGGGGATGGGGAGGGTTGGGGATGGGGTGGGGTGGGGGTTGGAGGGTTGGGGAGGGGTGGGGGATGGGGAGGGGTGGGGGATGGGGAGGGGGGAAGGAGAGGGGGAGAGGGAGGAGTTGGGGGGGATGGGGAGGGGATAGGGAGGGGGAAGGGGAAGGGGTGGGGGAGGGGGGAGAGGTTGGGGATGGGGAGTGGTGGGGGATGGGGAGTGGGAGAGGTTGGGGAGGGGGGAGGGGATGGGGAGGGGGGAGGGGATGGGGAGGGGGGAGAGGTTGGCGATGGGGAGTGGTGGGGGATGGGGATGGGGAGGGGGGAATGGGGATTGGGAGAGGTTGGGGAGGGGGAAGCGGTGGGGGAGAGGGTTGGGATGGGGAGGGGATGGGGAGGGGGGTTGGGGAGGGGTGGGGGATGGGGAGGGGGGAGGGAGAGGTTGGGGAGGGGGGATGGGGAGGGGAGGGGGCAGGGGATGGGGAGGGGGGAGAGGTTGGGGAGGGGAGGGGGGAGGGGATGGGGAGGGGAGGGGAGGGGGGAGGGGATGGGGAGGGGGGAGAGGTTGGGGAGGGGATGGGGTGGGGGGAGGGGATGGGGAGAGGGAGGTTTTGGGGGGGATGGGGAGGGGATAGGGAGGGGGGAGGGTAAGGGGTGGGGGGAGAGGTTGGGGAGTGGGAGAGGTTGGGGAGGGGATGGGGAGGGGGGATGGGGAGGGGGGATGGGATGGGGAGAGGGGGAGGGGTGGGGGATGGAGGGTTGGGGAGGGGGGATGGGGAGGGGGAGAGGTTGGGGATGGGGGGGGGGGGATGGGGAGGGATGGAGGGTTTGGGAGGGGGATGCGTTGGGGGAGAGGGTTGACCATCAGTTGCAGCCCCGCCCTCCCAGTGAGTGGGAGGCGCGCACCCTGAACAGTCTCCGGGAGCGCGCACGGACTCTCCGCGGGGAACGTCATCGCAGCGGGACCGCGCACGAGCACTCCCACGGGAGCGCGCGCGTTCTCACGCTGTGAGCGCGCACGCAGCCTTGGCGACCAGCGTCGCCCTGGTAACGGCGCTAACAGAGCGGGAGGTCCGGCAGGTAAATCCCCCTGAGGGTCCTGAGCCCCATCGCGCACAGCAAGATCCCACACACACCCCTCTGACAGTGCGGCACTCCCTCAGTACTGACCCTCTGACAGTGCGGCACTCCCTCAGTACTGACCCTCTGACAGTGCAGCACTCCCTCAGTACTGACCCTCTGACAGTGCAGCACTCCCTCAGCACTGACCCTCTGACAGTGCGGCACTCCCTCAGTACTGACCCTCTGACAGTGCGGCACTCCCTCAGTACTGACCCTCTGACAGTGCGGCACTCCCTCAGTACTGACCCTCTGACAGTGCGGCACTCCCTCAGTACTGACCCTCTGACAGTGCGGCACTCCCTCAGCACTGACCCTCTGACAGTGCGGCACTCCCTCAGTACTGACCCTCTGACAGTGCGGCACTCCCTCAGTACTGACCCTCTGACAGTGCGGCACTCCCTCAGTACTGACCCTCTGACAGTGCGGCACTCCCTCAGTACTGACCCTCTGACAGTGCAGCACTCCCTCAGTACTGACCCTCTGACAGTGCAGCACTCCCTCAGTACTGACCCTCTGACAGTGCGGCACTCCCTCAGTACTGACCCTCTGACAGTGCAGCACTCCCTCAGTACTGACCCTCTGACAGTGCGGCACTTCCTCAGTACTGACCCTCTGACAGTGCGGCACTCCCTCAGTACTGACCCTCTGACACTGCAGCACTCCCTCAGTACTGACCCTCTGACAGTGCGGCACTCCCTCAGTACTGACCCTCTGACAGTGCGGCACTCCCTCAGTACTGACCCTCTGACAGTGCGGCACTCCCTCAGTACTGACCCTCTGACAGTGCAGCACTCCCTCAGTACTGACCCTCTGACAGTGCAGCACTCCCTCAGTACTGACCCTCTGACAGTGTGGCACTCCCTCAGCACTGACCCTCTGACAGTGTCGCCCTCACTCAGCACTGACCCTCTGACAGTGCGGCACTCCCTCAGTACTGACCCTCTGACAGTGCGGCACTCCCTCAGAACTGACCCTCTGACAGTGCGGCACTCCCTCAGAACTGACCCTCTGACAGTGCGGCACTCCCTCAGCACTGACCCTCTGACAGTGCGGCACTCCCTCAGCACTGACCCTCTGACAGTGCGGCACTCCCTCAGTACTGACCCTCTAACAGTGCGGCACTCCCTCAGTACTGACCCTCTGACAGTGCGGCACTCCCTCAGTACTGACCCTCTGACAGTGCGGCACTCCCTCAGCACTGACCCTCTGACAGTGCGGCACTCCCTCAGCACTGACCCTCTGACAGTGCGGCACTCCCTCAGAACTGACCCTCTGACAGTGCGGCACTCCCTCAGAACTGACCCTCTGACAGTGCGGCACTCCCTCAGCACTGACCCTCTGACAGTGCGGCACTCCCTCAGAACTGACCCTCTGACAGTGCGGCACTCCCTCAGCACTGACCCTCTGACAGTGCGGCACTCCCTCAGCACTGACCCTCTGACAGTGCGGCACTCCCTCAGTACTGACCCTCTGACAGTGCGGCACTCCCTCAGTACTGACCCTCTGACAGTGCGGCACTCCCTCAGTACTGACCCTCTGACAGTGCGGCACTCCCTCAGCACTGACCCTCTGACAGTGCGGCACTCCCTCAGCACTGACCCTCTGACAGTGCGGCACTCCCTCAGTACTGACCCTCTGACAGTGCGGCACTCCCTCAGTACTGACCCTCTGACAGTGCGGCACTCCCTCAGTACTGACCCTCTGACAGTGCGGCACTCCCTCAATACTGACCCTCTGACAGTGCGGCACTGCCTCAGTACTGACCCTCTGACAGTGCGGCACTCCCTCAGTACTGACCCTCTGACAGTGCGGCACTCCCTCAGTACTGACCCTCTGACAGTGCGGCACTCCCTCAGTACTGACCCTCTGACAGTGCAGCACTCCCTCAGTACTGACCCTCTGACAGTGCAGCACTCCCTCAGTACTGACCCTCTGACAGTGCGGCACTCCCTCAGTACTGACCCTCTAACAGTGCGGCACTCCCTCAGTACTGACCCTCTGACAGTGCGGCACTCCCTCAGTACTGACCCTCTGACAGTGCGGCACTCCCTCAGCACTGACCCTCTGACAGTGCGGCACTCCCTCAGCACTGACCCTCTGACAGTGCGGCACTCCCTCAGAACTGACCCTCTGACAGTGCGGCACTCCCTCAGAACTGACCCTCTGACAGTGCGGCACTCCCTCAGCACTGACCCTCTGACAGTGCGGCACTCCCTCAGAACTGACCCTCTGACAGTGCGGCACTCCCTCAGCACTGACCCTCTGACAGTGCGGAACTCCCTCAGCACTGACCCTCTGACAGTACGGCACTCCCTCAGTACTGACCCTCTGACAGTGCGGCACTCCCTCAGTACTGACCCTCTGACAGTGCGGCACTCCCTCAGTACTGACCCTCTGACAGTGCGGCACTCCCTCAGCACTGACCCTCTGACAGTGCGGCACTCCCTCAGCACTGACCCTCTGACAGTGCGGCACTCCCTCAGTACTGACCCTCTGACAGTGCGGCACTCCCTCAGTACTGACCCTCTGACAGTGCGGCACTCCCTCAGTACTGACCCTCTGACAGTGCGGCACTCCCTCAGTACTGACCCTCTGACAGTGCGGCACTCCCTCAGTACTGACCCTCTGACAGTGCGGCACTCCCTCAGTACTGACCCTCTGACAGTGCGGCACTCCCTCAGTACTGACCCTCTGACAGTGCGGCACTCCCTCAGTACTGACCCTCTGACAGTGCAGCACTCCCTCAGTACTGACCCTCTGACAGTGCAGCACTCCCTCAGTACTGACCCTCTGACAGTGTGGCACTCCCTCAGCACTGACCCTCTGACAGTGTCGCCCTCACTCAGCACTGACCCTCTGACAGTGCGGCACTCCCTCAGTACTGACCCTCTGACAGTGCGGCACTCCCTCAGAACTGACCCTCTGACAGTGCGGCACTCCCTCAGAACTGACCCTCTGACAGTGCGGCACTCCCTCAGCACTGACCCTCTGACAGTGCGGCACTCCCTCAGCACTGACCCTCTGACAGTGCGGCACTCCCTCAGTACTGACCCTCTAACAGTGCGGCACTCCCTCAGTACTGACCCTCTGACAGTGCGGCACTCCCTCAGTACTGACCCTCTGACAGTGCGGCACTCCCTCAGCACTGACCCTCTGACAGTGCGGCACTCCCTCAGCACTGACCCTCTGACAGTGCGGCACTCCCTCAGAACTGACCCTCTGACAGTGCGGCACTCCCTCAGAACTGACCCTCTGACAGTGCGGCACTCCCTCAGCACTGACCCTCTGACAGTGCGGCACTCCCTCAGAACTGACCCTCTGACAGTGCGGCACTCCCTCAGCACTGACCCTCTGACAGTGCGGCACTCCCTCAGCACTGACCCTCTGACAGTGCGGCACTCCCTCAGTACTGACCCTCTGACAGTGCGGCACTCCCTCAGTACTGACCCTCTGACAGTGCGGCACTCCCTCAGTACTGACCCTCTGACAGTGCGGCACTCCCTCAGCACTGACCCTCTGACAGTGCGGCACTCCCTCAGCACTGACCCTCTGACAGTGCGGCACTCCCTCAGTACTGACCCTCTGACAGTGCGGCACTCCCTCAGTACTGACCCTCTGACAGTGCGGCACTCCCTCAGTACTGACCCTCTGACAGTGCGGCACTCCCTCAGCACTGACGCTCTGACAGCGCAGCACTCCCTCAGCACTGACGCTCTGACAGTGTGGCACTCCCTCAGTACTGACCCTCTGACAGTGCGGCACTCCCTCAGTACTGACCCTCTGACAGTGCGGCACTCCCTCAATACTGACCCTCTGACAGGGCGACACTCCCTCAGTACTGACCCTCTGACAGTGCAGCACTCCCTCAGTACTGACCCTCTGACAGTGCAGCACTCCCTCAGTACTGACCCTCTGACAGCGCAGCACTCCCTCAGCACTGACCCTCTGACAGTGCGGCACTCCCTCAGTACTGACCCTCTGACAGTGCGGCACTCCCTCAGTACTGACCCTCTGACAGTGCGGCACTCCCTCAGTACTGACCCTCTGACAGTGCGGCACTCCCTCAGCGCTGACCCTCTGACAGTGCGGCACTCCCTCAGTACTGACCCTCTGACAGTGCGGCACTCCCTCAGTACTGACCCTCTGACAGTGCGGCACTCCCTCAGCACTGACCCTCTGACAGTGCGGCACTCCCTCAGTACTGACCCTCTGACAGTGCGGCACTCCCTCAGTACTGACCCTCTGACAGTGCGGCACTCCCTCAGTACTGACCCTCTGACAGTGCAGCACTCCCTCAGTACTGACCCTCTGACAGTGCAGCACTCCCTCAGTACTGACCCTCTGACAGTGCCGCACTCCCTCAGCACTGACCCTCTGACAGTGCGGCACTCCCTCAGTACTGACCCTCTGACAGTGCGGCACTCCCTCAGTACTGACCCTCTGACAGTGCGGCACTCCCTCAGTACTGACCCTCTGACAGTGCGGCACTCCCTCAGTACTGACCCTCTGACAGTGCGGCACTCCCTCAGTACTGACCCTCTGACAGTGCGGCACTCCCTCAGTACTGACCCTCTGACAGTGCGGCACTCCCTCAGTACTGACCCTCTGACAGTGCGGCACTCCCTCAGTACTGACCCTCTGACAGTGCGGCACTCCCTCAGTACTGACCCTCTGACAGTGCAGCACTCCCTCAGTACTGACCCTCTGACAGTGCGGCACTTCCTCAGTACTGACCCTCTGACAGTGCGGCACTCCCTCAGTACTGACCCTCTGACAGTGCGGCACTCCCTCAGTACTGACCCTCTGACAGTGCAGCACTCCCTCAGTACTGACCCTCTGACACTGCAGCACTCCCTCAGCACTGACCCTCTGACAGTGCGGCACTCCCTCAGTACTGACCCTCTGACAGTGCGGCACTTCCTCAGCACTGACCCTCTGACAGTGCGGCACTCCCTCAGTACTGACCCTCTGACAGTGCGGCACTCCCTCAGTACTGACCCTCTGACAGTGCGGCACTCCCTCAGTACTGACCCTCTGACAGTGCGGCACTCCCTCAGTACTGACCCTCTGACAGTGCGGCACTCCCTCAGTACTGACCCTCTGACAGTGCGGCACTCCCTCAGTACTGACCCTCTGACAGTGCGGCACTCCCTCAGTACTGACCCTCTGACAGTGCAGCACTCCCTCAGTACTGACCCTCTGACAGTGCAGCACTCCCTCAGTACTGACCCTCTGACAGTGTGGCACTCCCTCAGCACTGACCCTCTGACAGTGTCGCCCTCACTCAGCACTGACCCTCTGACAGTGCGGCACTCCCTCAGTACTGACCCTCTGACAGTGCGGCACTCCCTCAGAACTGACCCTCTGACAGTGCGGCACTCCCTCAGAACTGACCCTCTGACAGTGCGGCACTCCCTCAGCACTGACCCTCTGACAGTGCGGCACTCCCTCAGCACTGACCCTCTGACAGTGCGGCACTCCCTCAGTACTGACCCTCTAACAGTGCGGCACTCCCTCAGTACTGACCCTCTGACAGTGCGGCACTCCCTCAGTACTGACCCTCTGACAGTGCGGCACTCCCTCAGCACTGACCCTCTGACAGTGCGGCACTCCCTCAGCACTGACCCTCTGACAGTGCGGCACTCCCTCAGAACTGACCCTCTGACAGTGCGGCACTCCCTCAGAACTGACCCTCTGACAGTGCGGCACTCCCTCAGCACTGACCCTCTGACAGTGCGGCACTCCCTCAGAACTGACCCTCTGACAGTGCGGCACTCCCTCAGCACTGACCCTCTGACAGTGCGGCACTCCCTCAGTACTGACCCTCTGACAGTGCGGCACTCCCTCAGTACTGACCCTCTGACAGTGCGGCACTCCCTCAGCGCTGACCCTCTGACAGTGCGGCACTCCCTCAGTACTGACCCTCTGACAGTGCGGCACTCCCTCAGTACTGACCCTCTGACAGTGCGGCACTCCCTCAGCACTGACCCTCTGACAGTGCGGCACTCCCTCAGTACTGACCCTCTGACAGTGCGGCACTCCCTCAGTACTGACCCTCTGACAGTGCGGCACTCCCTCAGTACTGACCCTCTGACAGTGCAGCACTCCCTCAGTACTGACCCTCTGACAGTGCAGCACTCCCTCAGTACTGACCCTCTGACAGTGCCGCACTCCCTCAGCACTGACCCTCTGACAGTGCGGCACTCCCTCAGTACTGACCCTCTGACAGTGCGGCACTCCCTCAGTACTGACCCTCTGACAGTGCGGCACTCCCTCAGTACTGACCCTCTGACAGTGCGGCACTCCCTCAGTACTGACCCTCTGACAGTGCGGCACTCCCTCAGTACTGACCCTCTGACAGTGCGGCACTCCCTCAGTACTGACCCTCTGACAGTGCGGCACTCCCTCAGTACTGACCCTCTGACAGTGCGGCACTCCCTCAGTACTGACCCTCTGACAGTGCAGCACTCCCTCAGTACTGACCCTCTGACACTGCAGCACTCCCTCAGCACTGACCCTCTGACAGTGCGGCACTCCCTCAGTACTGACCCTCTGACAGTGCGGCACTTCCTCAGCACTGACCCTCTGACAGTGCGGCACTCCCTCAGTACTGACCCTCTGACAGTGCGGCACTCCCTCAGTACTGACCCTCTGACAGTGCGGCACTCCCTCAGTACTGACCCTCTGACAGTGCGGCACTCCCTCAGTACTGACCCTCTGACAGTGCGGCACTCCCTCAGTACTGACCCTCTGACAGTGCGGCACTCCCTCAGTACTGACCCTCTGACAGTGCGGCACTCCCTCAGTACTGACCCTCTGACAGTGCAGCACTCCCTCAGTACTGACCCTCTGACAGTGCAGCACTCCCTCAGTACTGACCCTCTGACAGTGTGGCACTCCCTCAGCACTGACCCTCTGACAGTGTCGCCCTCACTCAGCACTGACCCTCTGACAGTGCGGCACTCCCTCAGTACTGACCCTCTGACAGTGCGGCACTCCCTCAGAACTGACCCTCTGACAGTGCGGCACTCCCTCAGAACTGACCCTCTGACAGTGCGGCACTCCCTCAGCACTGACCCTCTGACAGTGCGGCACTCCCTCAGCACTGACCCTCTGACAGTGCGGCACTCCCTCAGTACTGACCCTCTAACAGTGCGGCACTCCCTCAGTACTGACCCTCTGACAGTGCGGCACTCCCTCAGTACTGACCCTCTGACAGTGCGGCACTCCCTCAGCACTGACCCTCTGACAGTGCGGCACTCCCTCAGCACTGACCCTCTGACAGTGCGGCACTCCCTCAGAACTGACCCTCTGACAGTGCGGCACTCCCTCAGACTGACCCTCTGACAGTGCGGCACTCCCTCAGCACTGACCCTCTGACAGTGCGGCACTCCCTCAGAACTGACCCTCTGACAGTGCGGCACTCCCTCAGCACTGACCCTCTGACAGTGCGGCACTCCCTCAGTACTGACCCTCTGACAGTGCGGCACTCCCTCAGTACTGACCCTCTGACAGTGCGGCACTCCCTCAGCGCTGACCCTCTGACAGTGCGGCACTCCCTCAGTACTGACCCTCTGACAGTGCGGCACTCCCTCAGTACTGACCCTCTGACAGTGCGGCACTCCCTCAGCACTGACCCTCTGACAGTGCGGCACTCCCTCAGTACTGACCCTCTGACAGTGCGGCACTCCCTCAGTACTGACCCTCTGACAGTGCGGCACTCCCTCAGTACTGACCCTCTGACAGTGCAGCACTCCCTCAGTACTGACCCTCTGACAGTGCAGCACTCCCTCAGTACTGACCCTCTGACAGTGCCGCACTCCCTCAGCACTGACCCTCTGACAGTGCGGCACTCCCTCAGTACTGACCCTCTGACAGTGCGGCACTCCCTCAGTACTGACCCTCTGACAGTGCGGCACTCCCTCAGTACTGACCCTCTGACAGTGCGGCACTCCCTCAGTACTGACCCTCTGACAGTGCGGCACTCCCTCAGTACTGACCCTCTGACAGTGCGGCACTCCCTCAGTACTGACCCTCTGACAGTGCGGCACTCCCTCAGTACTGACCCTCTGACAGTGCGGCACTCCCTCAGTACTGACCCTCTGACAGTGCGGCACTCCCTCAGTACTGACCCTCTGACAGTGCAGCACTCCCTCAGTACTGACCCTCTGACAGTGCGGCACTTCCTCAGTACTGACCCTCTGACAGTGCGGCACTCCCTCAGTACTGACCCTCTGACAGTGCGGCACTCCCTCAGTACTGACCCTCTGACAGTGCAGCACTCCCTCAGTACTGACCCTCTGACACTGCAGCACTCCCTCAGCACTGACCCTCTGACAGTGCGGCACTCCCTCAGTACTGACCCTCTGACAGTGCGGCACTTCCTCAGCACTGACCCTCTGACAGTGCGGCACTCCCTCAGTACTGACCCTCTGACAGTGCGGCACTCCCTCAGTACTGACCCTCTGACAGTGCGGCACTCCCTCAGTACTGACCCTCTGACAGTGCGGCACTCCCTCAGTACTGACCCTCTGACAGTGCGGCACTCCCTCAGTACTGACCCTCTGACAGTGCGGCACTCCCTCAGTACTGACCCTCTGACAGTGCGGCACTCCCTCAGTACTGACCCTCTGACAGTGCAGCACTCCCTCAGTACTGACCCTCTGACAGTGCAGCACTCCCTCAGTACTGACCCTCTGACAGTGTGGCACTCCCTCAGCACTGACCCTCTGACAGTGTCGCCCTCACTCAGCACTGACCCTCTGACAGTGCGGCACTCCCTCAGTACTGACCCTCTGACAGTGCGGCACTCCCTCAGAACTGACCCTCTGACAGTGCGGCACTCCCTCAGAACTGACCCTCTGACAGTGCGGCACTCCCTCAGCACTGACCCTCTGACAGTGCGGCACTCCCTCAGCACTGACCCTCTGACAGTGCGGCACTCCCTCAGTACTGACCCTCTAACAGTGCGGCACTCCCTCAGTACTGACCCTCTGACAGTGCGGCACTCCCTCAGTACTGACCCTCTGACAGTGCGGCACTCCCTCAGCACTGACCCTCTGACAGTGCGGCACTCCCTCAGCACTGACCCTCTGACAGTGCGGCACTCCCTCAGAACTGACCCTCTGACAGTGCGGCACTCCCTCAGAACTGACCCTCTGACAGTGCGGCACTCCCTCAGCACTGACCCTCTGACAGTGCGGCACTCCCTCAGAACTGACCCTCTGACAGTGCGGCACTCCCTCAGCACTGACCCTCTGACAGTGCGGCACTCCCTCAGCACTGACCCTCTGACAGTGCGGCACTCCCTCAGTACTGACCCTCTGACAGTGCGGCACTCCCTCAGTACTGACCCTCTGACAGTGCGGCACTCCCTCAGTACTGACCCTCTGACAGTGCGGCACTCCCTCAGCACTGACCCTCTGACAGTGCGGCACTCCCTCAGCACTGACCCTCTGACAGTGCGGCACTCCCTCAGTACTGACCCTCTGACAGTGCGGCACTCCCTCAGTACTGACCCTCTGACAGTGCGGCACTCCCTCAGTACTGACCCTCTGACAGTGCGGCACTCCCTCAGTACTGACCCTCTGACAGTGCGGCACTCCCTCAGTACTGACCCTCTGACAGTGCGGCACTCCCTCAGCACTGACGCTCTGACAGCGCAGCACTCCCTCAGCACTGACGCTCTGACAGTGTGGCACTCCCTCAGTACTGACCCTCTGACAGTGCGGCACTCCCTCAGTACTGACCCTCTGACAGTGCGGCACTCCCTCAATACTGACCCTCTGACAGGGCGACACTCCCTCAGTACTGACCCTCTGACAGTGCAGCACTCCCTCAGTACTGACCCTCTGACAGTGCAGCACTCCCTCAGTACTGACCCTCTGACAGCGCAGCACTCCCTCAGCACTGACCCTCTGACAGTGCGGCACTCCCTCAGTACTGACCCTCTGACAGTGCGGCACTCCCTCAGTACTGACCCTCTGACAGTGCGGCACTCCCTCAGTACTGACCCTCTGACAGTGCGGCACTCCCTCAGCGCTGACGCTCTGACAGTGCGGCACTCCCTCAGTACTGACCCTCTGACAGTGCGGCACTCCCTCAGTACTGACCCTCTGACAGTGCGGCACTCCCTCAGCACTGACCCTCTGACAGTGCGGCACTCCCTCAGTACTGACCCTCTGACAGTGCGGCACTCCCTCAGTACTGACCCTCTGACAGTGCGGCACTCCCTCAGTACTGACCCTCTGACAGTGCAGCACTCCCTCAGTACTGACCCTCTGACAGTGCAGCACTCCCTCAGTACTGACCCTCTGACAGTGCCGCACTCCCTCAGCACTGACCCTCTGACAGTGCCGCACTCCCTCAGTACTGACCCTCTGACAGTGCCGCACTCCCTCAGTACTGACCCTCTGACAGTGCGGCACTCCCTCAGTACTGACCCTCTGACAGTGCGGCACTCCCTCAGTACTGACCCTCTGACAGTGCGGCACTCCCTCAGTACTGACCCTCTGACAGTGCGGCACTCCCTCAGTACTGACCCTCTGACAGTGCGGCACTCCCTCAGTACTGACCCTCTGACAGTGCGGCACTCCCTCAGTACTGACCCTCTGACAGTGCGGCACTCCCTCAGTACTGACCCTCTGACAGTGCAGCACTCCCTCAGTACTGACCCTCTGACAGTGCGGCACTTCCTCAGTACTGACCCTCTGACAGTGCGGCACTCCCTCAGTACTGACCCTCTGACAGTGCGGCACTCCCTCAGTACTCACCCTCTGACAGTGCAGCACTCCCTCAGTACTGACCCTCTGACACTGCAGCACTCCCTCAGCACTGACCCTCTGACAGTGCGGCACTCCCTCAGTACTGACCCTCTGACAGTGCGGCACTTCCTCAGCACTGACCCTCTGACAGTGCGGCACTTCCTCAGCACTGACCCTCTGACAGTGCGGCACCCCCTCAGTACTGACCCTCTGACAGTGCAGCACTCCCTCAGTACTGACCCTCCGACACTGCAGCACTCCCTCAGTACTGACCCTCTGACAGTGCGGCACTCCCTCAGTACTGACCCTCTGACAGTGCGGCACTCCCTCAGTACTGACCCTCTGACAGTGCGGCACTCCCTCAGTACTGACCCTCTGACAGTGCAGCACTCCCTCAGTACTGACCCTCTGACAGTGCAGCACTCCCTCAGTACTGACCCTCTGACAGTGTGGCACTCCCTCAGCACTGACCCTCTGACAGTGTCGCCCTCACTCAGCACTGACCCTCTGACAGTGCGGCACTCCCTCAGTACTGACCCTCTGACAGTGCGGCACTCCCTCAGAACTGACCCTCTGACAGTGCGGCACTCCCTCAGAACTGACCCTCTGACAGTGCGGCACTCCCTCCGCACTGACCCTCTGACAGTGCGGCACTCCCTCAGCACTGACCCTCTGACAGTGCGGCACTCCCTCAGTACTGACCCTCTAACAGTGCGGCACTCCCTCAGTACTGACCCTCTGACAGTGCGGCACTCCCTCAGTACTGACCCTCTGACAGTGCGGCACTCCCTCAGCACTGACCCTCTGACAGTGCGGCACTCCCTCAGCACTGACCCTCTGACAGTGCGGCACTCCCTCAGAACTGACCCTCTGACAGTGCGGCACTCCCTCAGAACTGACCCTCTGACAGTGCGGCACTCTCTCAGCACTGACCCTCTGACAGTGCGGCACTCCCTCAGAACTGACCCTCTGACAGTGCGGCACTCCCTCAGCACTGACCCTCTGACAGTGCGGCACTCCCTCAGCACTGACCCTCTGACAGTGCGGCACTCCCTCAGTACTGACCCTCTGACAGTGCGGCACTCCCTCAGTACTGACCCTCTGACAGTGCGGCACTCCCTCAGTACTGACCCTCTGACAGTGCGGCACTCCCTCAGCACTGACCCTCTGACAGTGCGGCACTCCCTCAGCACTGACCCTCTGACAGTGCGGCACTCCCTCAGTACTGACCCTCTGACAGTGCAGCACTCCCTCAGTACTGACCCTCTGACAGTGCGGCACTCCCTCAGTACTGACCCTCTGACAGTGCGGCACTCCCTCAGTACTGACCCTCTGACAGTGCGGCACTCCCTCAGTACTGACCCTCTGACAGTGCGGCACTCCCTCAGCACTGACCCTCTGACAGCGCAGCACTCCCTCAGCACTGACGCTCTGACAGTGTGGCACTCCCTCAGTACTGACCCTCTGACAGTGCGGCACTCCCTCAGTACTGACCCTCTGACAGTGCGGCACTCCCTCAATACTGACCCTCTGACAGGGCGTCACTCCCTCAGTACTGACCCTCTGACAGTGCAGCACTCCCTCAGTACTGACCCTCTGACAGTGCAGCACTCCCTCAGTACTGACCCTCTGACAGCGCAGCACTCCCTCAGCACTGACCCTCTGACAGTGCGGCACTCCCTCAGTACTGACCCTCTGACAGTGCGGCACTCCCTCAGTACTGACCCTCTGACAGTGCGGCACTCCCTCAGTACTGACCCTCTGACAGTGCGGCACTCCCTCAGCGCTGACCCTCTGACAGTGCGGCACTCCCTCAGTACTGACCCTCTGACAGTGCGGCACTCCCTCAGTACTGACCCTCTGACAGTGCGGCACTCCCTCAGCACTGACCCTCTGACAGTGCGGCACTCCCTCAGTACTGACCCTCTGACAGTGCGGCATTCCCTCAGCACTGACCCTCTGACAGTGCGGCACTCCCTCAGCACTGACCCTCTGACAGTGCGGCACTCCCTCAGCACTGACCCTCTGACAGTGCGGCACTCCCTCAGCACTGACCCTCTGAAAGTGCAGCACTCCCTCAGTACTGACCCTCTGACAGTGCGGCACTCCCTCAGTACTGACCCTCCGACAGTGCGGCACTCCCTCAGCACTGACCCTCTGACAGTGCGGCACTCCCTCCGTACTGACCCTCTGACAGTGCGGCACTCCCTCAGTACTGACCCTCTGACAGTGCAGCACTCCCTCAGTACTGACCCTCTGACAGTGCAGCCCTCCCTCAGTACTGACCCCCTGACAGTGCGGCACTCGCTCAATACTGACCCTCTGACAGTGCGGCACTCCCTCAGTACTGACCCTCTGACAGTGCGGCATTCCCTCAGTACTGACCCTCTGACAGTGCAGCACTCCCTCAGTACTGACCCTCTGACAGTGCGGCACTCCCTCAGTACTGACCCTCCGACAGTGCGGCACTCCCTCAGCACTGACCCTCTGACAGTGCGGCACTCCCTCAGCACTGACCCTCTGACACTGCGGCACTCCCTCAGCACTGACCCTCTGACAGTGCAGCACTCCCTCAGTACTGACCCTCTGACAGTGCGGCACTCCCTCAGTACTGACCCTCTGACAGTGCGGCACTCCCTCAGTACTGACCGTCCGACAGTGCGGCACTCCCTCAGCACTGACCCTCTGACAGTGCGGCACTCCCTCAGCACTGACCCTCTGACAGTGCGGCACTCCCTCAGCACTGACCCTCTGACAGTGCAGCACTCCCTCAGCACTGACCCTCTGACAGTGCGGCACTCCCTCAGCACTGACCCTCTGACAGTGCAGCACTCCCTCAGTACTGACCCCTCCGACAGTACGGCACTCCCTCAACACTGACCCTCTGACAGTGCAGCACTCCCTCAGTACTGACCCCTCCGACAGTGCGGCACTCCCTCAGCACTGACCCTCTGACAGTGCGGCACTCCTTCAGCACTGACCCTCTGACAGTGCGGCACTCCCTCAGCACTGACCCTCTGACAGAGTGCTGCTCCCACTCTCAATGCAGTGAACTCCCATTGTGTTTGGTGTGGTTTTTAAATTCATGACGTTTGATTTTCAGGTCTGTCTCCCCCCCGGACTATTCTTCTGCTGTTTTAGTGTCCTCAACAACTGGCCCCCACTGAAGTGAGATTTGTCATTTATTTGAGGAAGGAGCATCATTATTGACAGCGAAAGATTGTCGGAACTTTCGGAACTGGAGCATCTTTTTTCTGAGGTACATTTACAGCCTGCCAGTTCAGTGACCTGACAATCCTGGTCACGTTCAGAAATAGAATGAGCAAATGTTGTCATTCCTCGTGTTATTCCCGCTTGTGTGTTATTTTTGGACTCTGTGTTGAATGTTGTGTGTTTCTATTTCGTTGAGTGCTGTATTATTGCTCGGCTGTGTTCAGCAATGTTGGTATTACTCTCTCACTTACAGATACTGAATCTCGCATTGGTTCAATTGAATTGAAGATAATTATGGCTTCTGCAGAGGATGCTCCCTCACCAGCCCAAGATAAACTCCCTTCAATCTCAGTCACAGAGCAATCTGACCTCTGTACTGCCGGTACAGTAACTCATTCTCCAATCTATCAGGGCATGACAGACATCACACAACGGTGGCACAGTGTTTAGCACTGTTACCTCACAGCTCCAGGGACCCGGGTTCTCCCCGTGTCTGCGTGGGTTTCTTCCCAGTCCAAAGATGTGCGGGTTAGGTTGCGTGGCTGTGCTAAGTTGACCCTGGTATCAAGGGGACTAGCAGGGTAAATACATGGGGTTATGGGGATAGGGTCTGGATGGGATTGTGGTCGGTGCAGATTTGATGGGCTGAAGGGTCTCCTTCTGCACTGTAGGGATTCTATGATTCGATGATCTAAACTTATAGAACATAGATAGAACATAGAACAGTACAGCACAGAACAGGCCCTTCGGCCCACGATTTTGTGCCGAGCTTTATCTGAAACCAAGATCAAGCTATCCCACTCCCTATCATCCTGGTGTGCTCCATGTGCCTATCCAATAACCGCTTAAATGTTTCTAAAGTGTCTGACTCCACTATCACTGCAGGCAGTCCATTCCACACCCCAACCACTCTCTGCGTAAAGAACCTACCTCTGATATCCGTCCTGTATCTCCCACCACGAACCCTATAGTTATGCCCCCTTGTAATAGCTCCATCCACCCGAGGAAATAGTCTTTGAACGTTCACTCTATCTATCCCCTTCATCATTTTATAAACCTCTATTAAGTCTCCCCTCAGCCTCCTCCGCTCCAGAGAGAACAGCCCTAGCTCCCTCAACCTTTCCTCATATGACCTACCCTCCAAACCAGGCAGCATCCTGGTAAATCTCCTCTGCACTCTTTCCAGCGCTTCCACATCCTTCTTATAGCATTGAGGTGTTGATAGTCATTCAACACAGACATAATCCATTTAACCCATTGTGCCTGACTTCACCAACCAGTATTCAGCACCCACACACAATGCCTATGCAGATCATTCAATATCTGTGCTCAGTTCTGGTCGCCTCATTACAGGAAGGATGTGGAAAAGATTGAAAGGGTGCAGAGGAGATTTACAAGGATGTTGCCTGGATTGAGTGGCATGCCTTATGAGGATAGGCTGAGGGAGCTCGGTCTTTTCTCCTTGGAGAGACGTAGGATGAGAGGAGACCTAATAGAGGTATATAAGATGTTGAGAGGCATAGATTGGGTGGACTCTCAGAGGCTTTTTCCCAGGGTGGAAATGGCTGCTACGAGAGGACACAGGATTAAGGTGCTGGGGGGTAGGTACAGGGGAAATGTTAGAGGGAAGTTTTTCACACAGAGGGTGGTGGGCGAGTGGAATCGGCTGCCGTCAGTGGTGGTGGAGGCAAACTCAATAGGGTCTTTTAAGAGACTCCTGGATGAGTACATGGGACTTAATAGGATGGAGGGTTATAGGTAGGCCTCAAAGGTAGGGATATGTTCGGCACAACTTGTGGGGCTGTTTTGTGCTGTAGTTTTCTATGTTTCTATCTAACTGGAGTGAGTATCTTGGATAAATTTAGCCTCACTGAGATTCTACAGTCCCTGTCCAAGATATTCTCGGTAAATTCTGCACAGAAAAGGCACAGGGAATTGAGCAGGCTGCCAACACAGCAAATCCTTTGGGGTTTGATAGGGACAGATTATAATTGTCCAAAACATGGCTCACCTGACAACAGAGCTGTGGCAAGTAATTCCCAAACCAGGAAGGTAGCCAGTCCCACCCTCGATTTCAGTGGGAGGTTAGGAAATGAGGAGAATCCATGCATCAGCTCAGTCTGTGCTGTGAACCCTCTGGGTGAAGGCTGGACCTCAAAAATCAATTCCCTGGAAAGTGGAGAGTGGGATAAGTCAGCGCTGGATAAACAGATCAAACAGCTACTCAGAAACACAATCCCTTCCATTGTCGTTTCCGGTGCCAGGTTTCTGCTTCTCTGTCCGGTTTCATTCATAGAACATAGAACAGTACAGCACAGAACAGGCCCTTCGGCCCACGATGTTGTGCCGAGCTTTATCTGAAACCAAGATCAAGCAATCCCGCTCCCTATCATCCTGGTGTGCTCCATGTGCCTATCCAATAACCGCTTAAATGTTCCTAAAGTGTCTGACTCCACTATCACTGCAGGCAGTCCATTCCACACCCCAACCACTCTCTGCGTAAAGAACCTACCTCTGATATCCTTTCTATATCTCCCACCATGAACCCTATAGTTATGCCCCCTTGTAATAGCTCCATCCACCCGAGGAAATAGTCTTTGAACGTTCACTCTATCTATCCCCTTCATCATTTTATAAACCTCTATTAAGTCTCCCCTCAGCCTCCTCCGCTCCAGAGAGAACAGCCCTAGCTCCCTCAACCTTTCCTCATAAGACCTACCCTCCAAACCAGGCAGCATCCTGGTAAATCTCCTCTGCACTCTTTCCAGCGCTTCCACATCCTTCTTATAGTGAGGTGACCAGAACTGCACACAATATTCCAAATGTGGTCTCACCAAGGTCCTGTACAGTTGCAGCATAACCCCACGGCTCTTAAACTCCAACCCCCTGTTAATAAAAGCTAACACACTATAGGCCTTCTTCACAGCTCTATCCACTTGAGTGGCAACCTTTAGAGATCTGTGGATATGGACCCCAAGATCTCTCTATTCCTCCACAGTCTTCAGAACCCTACCTTTGACCCTGTAATCCACATTTAAATTTGTCCTACCAAAATGAATCACCTCACATTTATCAGGGTTAAACTCCATTTGCCATTTTTCAGCCCAGCTTTGCATCCTATCTATGTCTCTTTGCAGCCGACAACAGCCCTCCACCTCATCCACTACTCCACCAATCTTGGTGTCATCAGCAAATTTACTGATCCACCCTTCAGCCCCCTCCATTCCTTGGTGTTTTCTTTGGAGCGGCTGAATATAACTGAGTGGCTCGCGCGGCCATTTCAGAGTCAACCATGTAGGCCAGACCGGGTGAGGACAGCAGATTTCCTAAAGGACATTAGTGAACCAGATGGGTTTTTATCGTCATTAGACTTTTAATTCCAGATTTGTATTGAGTTGAAATTACACCATCTGCCGTGGTGGGATTTGAATCTGGTCCCCAGAGCATTACTGTGTCTCTGGATGACTAGCCCAGTGACGATATCACTATGCCACCACCTACCCTGGAACCAGACACTTTCTTGAATCATCATTGAACAAATAATATTTAGATTAATTGATGACACAAACTCTGGGGATGATAGCAAACTGATTCTGCAAGGCAGTGCCAGGCGATGGGGGTGGGCTGTGTGATGGATGGACAGAGCTTTAAAGGCTGGAGGATACACTGAGCTGATATTTTGGGTGAGATGGTTTTGGATTGAGAAGTAAAGTTATTCTATCTTTCAGCGAATGCTTCCGCAGATAGACGTGACCCCTGTGACCGAGCTTCAACCTGGGCCCTCAGCGTCCGACAGCGTCTCAGCAACAGAATCCGGGAGAACAGGAAGCCTGATGGTGCAGACATCGATCTCTTAGTGACTGAACTAATAAATACCTTCATCACTGTCATAAAAACAAACAGGAGGAGTTCATGGCGTTACTTGTATGAGGTTTTGGACCTGACTGCACAGTACCGCAATTACCTGCGCGGCAAACCGCAGCTTCTGCGCCACCTTGAGAGCATCTATCATCACTACGAGATTAACCGGGCCAAGCTTGCTGAGATCGACATCTTGGGAGCAATGGCCAAAGCTTTCCCTAGGGACCCCTCCCCTTTGTTTGAGAAGAACAGGAAGCCTGGCAGAACTGGCATTGATGCCCGGCCACGACTGCCCCCCCTCCCAGAGGAGCCCCTGCCCAACAGCCTGATGCCTCAGTTTGCCAGACGGCGTGCTCTCTTCCTCCTGGAACAAGGCCTGCAGAATTCCTGTGACCAGAAGCTGCTGTCAGTTGCTGATCTCCATCACTCAGTTGCCATTATCGGGGCCAGCACGGCGCAGCTCGAAGCTGCCTGGCAGAGCAAGCTGGGCCTAATGTCCAAGGCCTTCCGAGTCAATTTAACTGGAGATTATAAACCCAAGCCCACTCAAACCCATGCAGGCTACAACCAGACAGAAAGGTAATTGTCCAGTATAACTTCCCAGTCCCTTATCTTCCCATCTGCACTCGATAAGCTCATTTGCTGCTAAAACCCCCATCCATTCCCGAGTTAATTCTAGACTAGAGTATTCCATAACATTCCTGACTGGACACCCTCATCCTACAATTGGTGAGGCCACACCTGTGGTGTCCTTATCTGAGGAAGGATGTCCTTACTATACAAGGAGTACAGCAGAAGGACTTGGACAGGTTAGGAGAGTGGGCAAAAAAGTGGCAGATGGAATACAATGTGGAAAAGTGCAGGGTTATGCACTTTGGAAGGAGGAATGGAGGCATTGACTATTTTCGAAATGGGAAAATGCTTAGGAAATCAGAAACACAAAGGGACTTGGGAGTCATTGTTCAAGATTCTCTTAAGGTTAACATGCAGGTTCAGTCGGCAGTTAGGAAGGCAAATGCAATGTTAGCGTTCATGTCGAGAGGGCTAGAATACAAGAGCAGGGATGTACTTCTGAGGCTGAACAAGGCTCTGGTCAGACCCCATTTGGAGTATTGTGAACAGTTTTGGGCCCCGTATCTGAGGAAGAATGTGCTGGCCTTGGAAAGGGTCCAGAGGAGGTTCACAAGAATGATCCCTGGAATGAAGAGCTTGTCATATGAGGAACGGTTGAGGACTCTGGGTCTGTACTCGTTGGAGTTTAGAAGGATGAGGAGGGATCTTATTAAACATACAGGATACTGCGAGGCCTGGATAGAGTGGACGTGGAGAGGATGTTTCCACTAATGGGAAAACTAGAACCACAGGGCACAACCTCAGGCTTAAGGGACGATCCTTTAAAATAGAGATGAGGAGGAATTTCTTCAGCCAGAGAGTGGTGAATCTGTGGAACTCTTTGCCGCAGAAGGCTGTGGAGGCCGGGTCATTGAGTGTCTTTACGACAGAGATAGATAGGTTCTTGATTAATAAGGGGATCAGGGGTTACAGGGAAAAGGCAGGATGAGAAAAATATCAGCCATGATTGGCGGAGCAGACCCGATGGGCCGAGTGGTCTAATTCTGCTCCTATGTCGGTGCCTGTCTTATGGTCTTATGGTCTTGCTATAGAGGAAGTGCAGTGAAGGTTTACCAGGCTGATTCCTGGGACGGCAAGTCTGTCATATGAGGAGAGACTAAGTCAGTTAGGATTATGTTCACTGGGGTTTAGAAGAGTTAGAGGGGATCTCATAGAAACTTATAAAATTCTAACAGGGTTAGACAGCGTAGATTCAGGAAGAATGTTCCCAATGGTGGGGGAGTCCAGAACTAGGGGTCATAGTTTGAGGATCGGGGGTAAACCTTTTAGAACTGAGGTGAGGAGAAATTTCTTCACCCAGAGAGTGGTGAACGTGTGGAATTCACTCCCACAGAATGTAGTTGAGGCCAAAACATTGTCTGATTTCAAGAAGAAAGATATGGGGGGAAAGGGGGGCTCAGGATATTGAATTCGATGATCAGCCATGATCAAAATGAATGGCTGAGCAGGCTCGAAGGGCCAAATGGCCTCCTCCTGCTTCTAGTTTCTATGTTTCTATTACCTCCTGTAAACTTGATGTCATCAGAAATTCTGCTGCTCATGTGGTAACTTGCTACAAGTCTAATTCATCCATCGACAATGAGCTCATTAATCTACAGAGCGTCCCAGCTAAACACCTCAATTATCAAATACTCCCAACAGGGAATGTGTCATTTTAACATGAGCATGCCTGCGTTTACAGGGAGGTGTCTGTGTTTAAAGGGAGCATGTCTGTGTTTACGGGCAGTGTGTGGTTTTGCAGGGAGTTACCGAGTTCAGCGCTGATGATGGATTTGTCGAGGCCAACAAGCGTTGAAGGCTCTGTGTCTAAGCCTCTGACTGGAGAAGATGCCGTGGGAATTCTGGCAAAGTACAGCCACTTGGGCAGAACAAAATTCTACTATCTGAACATCAGAGCCAACCAAATATTCAGGTAATTACAGAGAGGAAGTAAAGACGAGTAAAACAGATTAGCCAACAGCAGATTCTCAATTCAACATCGATTGGAATCTTTAACCATTAATTTGTGTTTTAATATTTTATATTTTTGTAGTAAACGGGATATGGGGAGCAGTTGGTCCATCATATCTCGTAGCAGCCCTTTCAAATTTTTGTCCAGATAATCTGACACCTCTCCACTCCCCCTGACTCCCATGCCCAAATGCCAGGCACAACTCCTGGTGAGTTATACTGCCTGCTGCACTTCGAAGTGCACAGCTTCATCCCAAACTCAGCAATCCCAGAGCCAGCTGGGGCTGCAGCTCGGCCTGGGTCCTCAGCTGGGCAATGGGAATCTTGTGTTACATTGGTGCCAAAGTATAGAAGAGTAGGAAGGAGTAGCGTTGACACAATCAGATCAGCCATGATTTTACTGAATGGGGTAGCAGGCTCAAGGGGCAGAATGGCCTACTCTTGCTCCTAATTCATCTGTTTTTATGTTTCTAAACTAACGAGGGATGCTACAGCCAGAGGGAAGAGCATGCCAGGGCCTGGGAGTGGATCCGGCTCAGCTGATCTGGTGCACAGAGTGGCACGCACTGTCTGGACTCTCACATGTCCTGTCAGTGCAGTGAGGTTCCTCAGGGTAACTCGATGAGGCAGGCAGAATTGAGAAGGCACTGGCATCAATTGCTGCTGTATCTGGGATGGCAGTCAGTTAATTTGCCCCAGATCTTGTAACCTTTCTCACCCTTTCTCTCTCTGTTGCATTGGACCCAGACCATACGATCTCATTGTGGTTCCCAAGCACAAGCTGGATCCCGAGCACTATGTATTCTCCACATTTGGCGTCTTGGCCATCTCCCCTGGCCTGGGATCAGAGGTGATGTCCCTCGGAGACTGGCAGCGAGAGGCGATGCTATGGCGAGCACTGACAAACATTCCTTTCTTCAAAAACTACCTCCTGCGGAAAACCTTCCAACTGTGAGTCCTCAGTCTCATCAGCTACCAAATATTATAGGAAATGGTTCTGTTAACAATCATCTTCCATGTATCTAACCCTGTGCTGTACCTGTCCTGGGAGTGTTTGATGGGGACAGTGTAGAGGGAGCTTTACTCTGTATCTAACCCCGTGCTGTACCTGTCCTGGGAGTGTTTGATGGGGACAGTGTAGAGGGAGCTTTACTCTGTATCTAACCCCGTGCTGTACCTGTCCTGGGAGTGTTTGATGGGGACAGTGTAGAGGGAGCTTTACTCTGTATCTAACCCCGTGCTGTACCTGTCCTGGGAGTGTTTGATGGGGACAGTGTAGAGGGAGCTTTACTCTGTATCTAACCCCGTGCTGTACCTGTCCTGGGAGTGTTTGATGGGGACAGTGTAGAGGGAGCTTTACTCTGTATCTAACCCCGTGCTGTACCTGTTCTGGGAGTGTTTGATGGGGACAGTGTAGAGGGAGCTTTACTCTGTATCTAACCCCCTGCTGTACCTGGCCTGGGAGTGTTTGATGGGGACAGTGTAGAGGGAGCTTTACTCTGTATCTAACCCCGTGCTGTACCTGTCCTGGGAGTGTTTGATGGGGACAGTGTAGAGGGAGCTTTACTCTGTATCTAACCCCGTGCTGTACCTGTTCTGGGAGTGTTTGATGGGGACAGTGTAGAGGGAGCTTTACTCTATCTAACCCCGTGCTGTACCTGTTCTGGGAGTGTTTGATGGGGACAGTGTAGAGGGAGCTTTACTCTGTATCTAACCCCGTGCCGTACCTGTTCTGGGAGTGTTTGATGGGGACAGTGTAGAACATGGAACATAGAAAAGCTACAGCGCAAACAGGCCCTTCGGCCCACAAGTTGCGCCGAATATGTCCCTACCTCCTAGGTTTACCTATAACCCTCTATTTTACTAACTTCCATGAACTTATCCAAAAGTCTCTGAAAAGACCCTATCGAATCTACCTCCACCACCACTACCGGCAGCCGATTCCACGCACCCACCACCCTCTGAGTGAAAAACGTACTCCTAACATCTCCTCTGTACCTACTCCCCAGCACCCTAAACCTGTGTCCTCTTGTGGCAACCATTTCAGCCCTGGGTAAAAGCCTCTGAGAATCCACTCTATCAATACCTCTCAACATCTTATACACCTCTATCAGGTCACCTCTCATCCTTCGGCTCTCCAAGGAGAAAAGACCTAGATCTCTCAACCTATCCTCATAAGGCGTGCCACCTAATCCAGGCAACATCCTTGTAAATCTCCTCTGCACCCTTTCTATGGCTTCCACATCCTTTCTGTAATGAGGCAACCAGAACTGGGCACAGTACTCCAGGTGGGGTCTGACCAGGGTCCTATACAGCTGCAGCATTATCTCCTGATTTCTAAACTCAATTCCTCTATTGATGAAGGCCAGTATTCCATACGCCTTCTTAACCACAGCCTCTACCTGCGACGCCGCTTTGAGCGTCCTATGAACCCGGACCCCAAGATCCTTCTGATCTTTCACGCTGCCAAGCGTCTTACCCTTAATATTATATTCTTTCATCCTATTCGACCTGCCAAAATGAACCACCACACACTTATCTGGGTTGAAGTCCATCTGCCACTTCTCCGCCCAGTCTTGCATCTTATCTATGTCTCGTTGCAACTGCTGACATCCCTCTACACTATCCAAAACCCCACCAACCTTTGTGTCATCAGCAAACTTGCCAACCCATCCTTCCACTTCCTCATCCAGATCATTTATAAAAATCACAAAGAGCAAGGGTCCCAGAACAGATCCCTGGGGCACTCCACTGGTGACCGACCTCCATGCTGAAAAAGACCCATCTCCAACCATACTTTGCCTTCTGTGGGCAAGCCAGTTCTGAATCCACAAAGCAATGTCCCCTTGTATCCCATGCCCCTTCACTTTCTTAATAAGCCTTGCATGGGGCACCTTATCAAACGCCACAGTAACCTGGGGTCCATCCCATCCAGTCCCAGCGATTTATCTACCTTGATGCTTTTCAAAAGCTCCAACACATCCTCTTTCCTAATGTCCACATGCTCAATCTTCTCAGTCCACTGCAAGTCTGCACTGCAACTACCAAGATCCTTTTCCACTGTGAATACTGAAGTAAAGTATTCATTGATTACCTCTGCTATTTCTACCGGTTCTATACAGTCTTTCCCACTGTCACATTTGATAGGTCATAGAAATCATAGAAACCCTACAGTGCAGAAGGAGGCCATTCGGCCCATCGAGTCTGCACCGACCACAATCCCACCCAGGTCCTACCCCCACATATTTACCCACTAATCCCTCTAACCTATGCATCTCAGGACTCTAAGGGGCAATTTTTTTTTTAACCTGGCCAATCAACCTAACCTGCACATCTTTGACTGTGGGAGGAAACCGGAGCATCCGGAGGAAACCC
Source organism: Mustelus asterias (assembly GCF_964213995.1). NCBI lineage: Eukaryota > Metazoa > Chordata > Chondrichthyes > Carcharhiniformes > Triakidae > Mustelus > Mustelus asterias. The sequence continues at coordinate 126,682,308 of NC_135810.1, read as the reverse complement.
ACGCAGACACGAGGAGAATGTGCAAACTCCACACAGACAGTGACCCGAGCCAGGAATCGAACCCAGGTCCCTGGAGCTGTGAAGCAGCAGGGCTAACCACTGTGCTACCGTGCCGCCGAGTCCTAGTCCTAGTCCTTCACATCTTATCTTCTTGCTCTTAACATACTTGTAGAATGCCTTGGGGTTTTCCTTTATCCTGTCTGCCAAGGCCTTCTCATGACCCCTTCTTGCTCTTCTAATTTCCCTCTTAAGTTCCTTCCTACTAGTCGTATACTCTTCTAGATTTCTAACATTACCTAGCTCCCTGAACCTTTTGTAGGCTTTTCTTTTCTTCTTGACTAAATTCATTCCAGCTTTCATGCACCATGGTTCCTGTGACCTACCATAACTCCCCTGTCTCATTGGAACGTTGCTGTGCAGAGCTCCAGACAAATTTTCCTTGAAAATTTGCCACATTTCTTCTGTACATTTCCTTGAGAAAACCTCCTTCCAATTTATGCTTCTAATATCCTGCCTAATAGCTTCATAATTGCCCTTTCTCCAAATAAACACTTTCCGAGCTTGACTGATCCTATCTCTCTCCAATGCTAATGTAAAGGAGATAGAGTTATGATCACTATCCCCAAAATGCTCTCCCACTGAGAGATCTGACACCTGCCCAGATTCATTCCCTAATACCAAATCAAGTACAGCCTCTCCTCTTGTAGGCTTATCCACATACTGTGTCAGGAAGCCCTCCTGAACACACCTAACAAACTCCTCCCATCTAAACCCCTTACCCTGGGGATATTCCAATCGATATGGAGTGGAAGTAGTGGAAGCTTTATTCTGTATCTAACCCTGTGCTGTACCTGTCCTAAGAGTGTTTGATGGGGACAGTGTAGAGGAAGCTTTACTCTGTATCTAACCCCGTGCTGTATCTGTCCTGGGAGTGTTTGAAGTGGTAAGAAGTCTCACAACACCAGGTTAAAGTCCAACAGGTTTATTTGGTAGCAAAAGCCGCTAGCTTTTGGAGCGCTGCTCCTTCGTCAGGTAAGTGGGAATTCTGTTCACAAACAGGGCATATAAAGACACAAACTCAATTTGCAAAATAATGGTTGGAATGCAAGTCTTTACAGATAATCAAGTCTTAAAGGTACAGACAATGTGAGTGGAGAGAGGATTAAGCACAGGTTAAAGAGATGTGTATTGTTTCCAGCCAGGACAGTTAGTGAGATTTTGCAAGCCCAGGCAAGTCGTGGGCGTTACAGATAGTGTGACATGAACCCAAGATCCCGGTTGAGGCCGTCCTCATGTGTGCGGAACTTCGCTATCAGTCTCTGCTCAGCGACTCTGCGTTGTCGTGTGTCGTGAAGGCCGCCTTGGAGAACGCTTACCCGAAGATCAGAGGCCGAATGCCCGCGACCGCTGAAGTGCTCCCCAACAGGAAGAGAACAGTCTAGCCTGGTGATTGTCGAGTGGTGTTCATTCATCCATTGTCGTAGCGTCTGCATGGTCTCACCAATGTACCATGCCTCAGGACATCCTTTCCTGCAGCGTATCAGGTAGACAACATTGGCCGAGTTGCAAGAGTATGTACCATGTACCTGATGGATGGTGTTCTCACGTGAGATGATGGCATCCGTGTCGATGATCCGGCACGTCTTGCAGAGGTTGCTGTGGCAGGGTTGTGTGGTGTCGTGGTCACTGCTCTCCTGAAGGCTGGGTAGTTTGCTGCGGACAATGGTCTGTTTGAGGTTGCGCGGTTGTTTGAAGGCAAGAAGTGGGGGTGTGGGGATGGCCTTGGCGAGATGTTCGTCTTCATCACTGACATGTTGAAGGCTCCGGAGAAGATGTCGTAGCTTCTCCGCTCCGGTGAAGTACTGGACGACAAAGGGTACTCTGTCCGCCGTGTCCCGTGTTTGTCTTCGGAGGAGGTCGGTGCGGTTTTTCGCTGTGGCGCGTCGGAACTGTCGATCGATGAGTCGAGCGCCATATCCTGTTCTTATGAGGGCACCTTTCAGCATCTGGAGGTGTCTGTTTGATCCTCCTCATCCGAGCAGATCCTGTGTATACGGAGGGCTTGTCCGTAGAGGATGGCTTCTTTAACGTGTTTAGGGTGGAAGCTGGAGAAGTGGAGCATCGTGAGGTTATCCGTGGGCTTGCGGTACAGTGAAGTGCTGATGTGACCATCCTTGATGGAGATGCGTGTGTCCAAGAATGCAACCGATTCCGGAGAGTAGTCCATGGTGAGTCTGATGGTGGGATGGAACTTGTTGATGTCATCATATAGTTGTTTCAGTGATTGTTCACCATGAGTCCAAAGGAAGAAAATGTCATCGATGTATCTAGTGTATAGCATCGGTTGAAGGTCCTGTGTGATGAAGAGGTCTTGATCGAACCTGTGCATGAAGATGTTGGCATATTGAGGTGCGAATTTGGTCCCCATGGCTGGATGAAGAACTGGTTGTTGAAGGTGAAGACATTGTGGTCCAGGATGAAGCGGATGAGTTGTGGAATTGCATCTAGAGACTGGCAGTTGTCGGCGTTGAGTACTGAGGCAGTTGCAGCAATGCCATCGTCGTGGGGGATGCTGGTGTAGAGTGCCGAGACATCCATTGTGACGAGGAGTGCTCCTAGTTCAACTGCTCCATGTGTGTTGAGTTTCTGTAGGAAGTCCGTAGTGTCACGACAAAAGCTGGGGGTTCTTTGTACAATGGGTTTCAGGATGCCCTCGACATAGCCGGAGAGGTTCTCGCACAGGGTCCCATTGCCCGATACGATGAGATGGCTGGGTGTGTTTGCCTTGTGTATCTTCGGGAGGCAGTAGAGATCTCCAACGCGGGGAGTACATGGGATGAGAGCATGGAGGGTGCTCTGAAGGTCCGGATCAAAGGTCTTGATCAGTCTGTTGAGTTGACGGGTGTGTTCTTTGGTCGGATCTGCGGGTAACTGTCTGTAGTGTTCCTCGTTGTTCACTTCTTTGCAGTAACCCGTTCTGTTCAGTATGACGATGGCCCCTCCTTTGTCTGCTGGTTTGATGACAATGTTGCGGTTGGTCTTGAGAGCGCGGGTGGCATTGCGTTGTGCATGGGTGACGTTCGGGGCTGTCTTGTGAGTGCGGCTGATGAATCTGGTGTTGACACACCTCCTGACGACTTGGACATACATGTCAAGTCGAGGGCAGCGGCCTTCCGGAGGAGTCCAATTCGATGCTTTCCTCTTTGGTTGCTGCACTGCGGATCTCTCTGTCGGCTGTTCCGGTTCATTGGCTGTCTCATTGTGTTCGCTGTCGGCCTCTTGGGGTTTGTGGAAGAACTCCCGCAGCCTCATTCACCTGATGAATTCCTCTGTGTCTGCTGCGAGACTGATGGGGTCCATTTTGGTGGTGGGGCAGAAACTGAGCCCCGGCTGAGAACTTCGATTTCATCTGGTTGAAGTGTGTAATCCGACAAGTTGACAATGGACTTCCCTGCAGTGGTACTGTTTTCTACTGTGGTACCGGGGGAGGCTTGGTTGCTGCTGCTGATGATGCCGAGTTACTCACGTTTCCTGTTCTTGGTGTGCATGTAGATGGTGTAGTTCCTTTGTCTCGTCTGCTTGGCAGAGTTTCGCAGCTGGTCTGCGCCCTGAGCGCAAGTTGAGAATATGGACTCTATCTTGGTTTCCAGGCTGCGGCGTTTGCTGTAGAGTTGGTGTATGAGGTGGTTGAGGAGGGTGAGAGAGGTGCAACGGCAAAGTCTCTCAGTGTAGTCTGTGTTATAGGTTGACCTGAGTGGGTTCGTGATCTGTAGTCCTTTCGGTATCTTGTCTGCTTTCTTGCATCTTTGTAGAAACTTGATGTCTGTGTCGATATGCGCGATCTTCTTGGAGATCCTCTCCACTTGGAGCCGGCAGTTTGCGGTGTCGACGGTAGTCATGATGTGGAGATGCCGGCGTTGGACTGGGGTAAACACAGTGTTTGATGTGGACAGTGTAGAGGGAGCTTTACTCTGTATCTAACCCCGTGCCGTACCTGTTCCACAGGAGCAGGCTGAGTGTAAGAAAGATTGTGTCTGCATTTTATTTATTTTTCAGTTAAATTTGGCTTAAAAATCGGAGGTTTATTTCAAAACAGGGAGTAGGCCCAGGAGCAGCCTGGTGAGGTTTTTTGAAGGGTTTAAAAGCAGGCCGCACTTTTGAGCAGGCAGCGTCTGGAGCGGGCAGTGGAGTGAGCAGGGAGCAGAGTGTGAGCTATAAGGGCTTTGGCTCACAGGGCTTCGGCGAAGGCGAAGAAGGTTGTTTGTTTGTTTTTCTTCTGTTACACCCCCTTTTTTGTTTTATCTCCCAAAAACTAAAAAGGACATGGCTGGTATGAGTGGGAGGCCAGTATACTGCATTCGGTGTGGGATGTGGGAGTTCCTGGAGACAACTTGCCTCCCGGAAGTCCATATCTGTGCCAGATGTGTGGAACTGCAACTCCTGAAAGATCGTGTAAGGGAGCTGGAGCTGAGGCTCGATGAACTCAGTTTAGTTAGGGAAAATGAGAGATTAATAGATAGAAGTTATAGTCAGGTAGTGACACCAGGGTCTCGGAAGGAAGACACGTGGGTCGCGGTTAGGAGGGGTAATAGTCAGAAGGTTGATGTGCCAGAAAGTACCCCAGTGGCAGTCTCCCATAAAAGAAAGGGATGGGCAACAGATGGGAGAAGGGAAGAGAGTGAGCAGTCTGTGGAGGGATCCCCTGTGGTTGTCCCCCTCCAAAATAGGTATATTGTTTTGGATTCTGTGGAGGGGGATGACCCTCCAGGGGTAAGCCACGAGGACCAGATCGCCTCCACGGAGACAGGCTCAGGGGTCCGGAAGGGAAAGAAGGGGTTTAGGAGAGCGATAGTTGTGGGGGACGCAATGGTTAGAGGCACGGACAGGCGGTTCTGTGGGAGTGAACGAGAATCCAGGATGGTAGTCTGCCTCCCTGGTGCCGGGGTACTGGATGTCTCCGAGAGGGTAGGAAGCATATTTAAAAAGGAAGGTAGTCAAACAGATGTGATTGTACACATTGGTGAAAATGATATAGGTAGGAAGAGCAGGGGGGTCATACGAGAGAAATTCAGGGAGTTGGGTGCTAGGCTAAAAAGTAAAGCCTCCAGGGTAGCGATCTCTGGACTGCTCCTGGTGTCTAGTGCAAGTGAGGCTCGGAACAGGGAGATTCTACAGTTGAACGCGTGGCTAAAGGACTGGTGCAAGAGGGAGGGTTTTAAATTCATAGATAACTGGGAAATCTTCAAGTCAGGATGGCAACTGTACAGAAAGGATGGGTTACACCTTAACTGAAAGGGAGCAAATATCCTGGCTGGGAGTTTTGCTAGAGTGTTTCGGCAGGATTTAAACTAGTGTGGCAGGGGGGTGGGGAACAAAACAGTAGGTCAGTAAAGACTGAGGCTGGGGTTGAGCTGGGGACCAGGGCAAGGCGAGCTAAGAAGAGGAGCACTCTGGAGGAGGATGACCTGACTGGGCCTGGAGGTCTAGAGTGCATCTGCTTCAATGCGAGGAGTGTAACGGGTAAAACAGACGAACTTAGGGCCTTAATGCATATGCGGAATTTGGACGTGGTTGCGGTGACGGAAACTTGGTTAAAAGAAGGACAGGACTGGCAGCTGAATATTCCGGGGTATAAGTGTTTTAGGCGAGACAGAGGAGGGGCTAAAAAAGGTGGGGGAGTAGCGATATTAGTTAAGGAGCATATTACCGCGGTGCAGAGGGTAGACAACTTAGAGGGGTCATGTACTGAGTCGCTGTGGGTGGAACTCAGAAACAGGAAGGGTGCAGTCACTATGCTGGGGATGTACTACAGAACACCCAACAGCCCACGGGAAGTGGAGGAAAGGATATGTCAGGAGATTCTGGATAGGTGCAGAAAAAATAGGGTTGTTGTAGTGGGGGACTTTAATTTCCCTGGCACAGACTGGAAAGTGCTTAGAGCTGGGGGTCCGGACGGGGAGGAATTTGTAAAATGCGTACTGGAAGGTTCTTTGGAACAGTATGTAGATAGCCCGACTAGAGAGGGGGCTATACTGGACCTAGTTCTGGGAAATGAGCCCGGTCAGGTCGTCAAAGTTTCGGTAGGAGAACATGTGGCAAATAGTGACCACAACTCTGTTAACTTTAGGATAGTAATGGACAAGGATGAGTGCTGTCCTATGGGCAGGGTGCTAAATTGGGGGAAGGCTAACTATAGCCGGATTAGGCAGGAATTGGTGGATGTTGATTGGGAGAGGATGTTCGAGGGTAAGTCCGCGTCTGGCATGTGGGAGTCTTTTAAGGAACTATTGATAAGGCTGCAGGATAGGCATGTGCCTGTAAAAAGGAAAGATAGGAAAGGTAGGATTCGAGAGCCGTGGATAACCAGGGAAATTGAGGATCTGATTAAAATGAAAAGGGAGGCGTACGTTAAGTCCAGGCAACTGAAAACAAATGGAGCTCTGGAGGAATACAGAGAGAGTAGGAAAGAACTCAAACGGGGAGTTAGAAGGGCAAAAAGAGGTCACGAAATGTTCTTGGCAGGCAGGATTAAGGAGAATCCTAAGGCATTCTATTCATACGTTAGGAACAAAAGAGTTGTCAGGGAGAAAATCGGACCTCTCAGGGACAAAGGAGGGGAATTATGCTTAGAACCCAAGGGAATAGGGGAGATCCTAAATGAATACTTTGCGTCGGTATTCACGAAGGAGAGGGGCGTGTTAACCGGGAGTGTCTCGGAGGGAGGTGTTGACCCGTTAGAGAAAATCCCCATTACAAGAGAGGAAGTGTTAGGTTTTTTAGGGAACATTAAAACTGACAAAGCCCCAGGGCCTGATGGCATCTATCCTCGACTGCTCAGGGTGACGAGAGATGAAATTGCTGGGCCTCTGACGGAAATCTTTGTCGCTTCTTTGGACACGGGTGAGGTCCCTGAGGATTGGAGGATAGCGAATGTGGTACCGTTATTTAAGAAGGGTAGCAGGGATAACCCAGGAAATTATAGGCCGGTGAGCTTGTCGTCCGTGGTAGGGAAGTTGTTGGAGAGGATTCTTAGAGACAGGATGTATGTGCATTTAGAACGGAACAATCTCATTAGTGACAGACAGCATGGTTTTGTAAGAGGGAGGTCGTGCCTTACAAATTTGGTGGAGTTTTTTGAGGAAGTGACAAAAACGGTTGATGAAGGAAGGGCCGTGGATGTCGTCTATATGGATTTCAGTAAGGCATTTGACAAAGTCCCACATGGCAGGTTGGTTAAGAAGGTTAAGGCTCATGGGATACAAGGAGAAGTGGTTAGATGGGTGGAGAACTGGCTTGGCCATAGGAGACAGAGGGTAGTGGTCGAAGGGTCTTTTTCCGGCTGGAGGTCTGTGACCAGTGGTGTTCCGCAGGGCTCTGTACTGGGGCCTCTGCTATTTGTGATATATATAAATGATTTGGAAGAAGATGTAACTGGTGTAATCAGCAAGTTTGCGGATGACACGAAGATGGCTGGACTTGCGGATAGCGAAGAGCATTGTCGGGCAATACAGCAGGATATAGATAGGCTGGAAAATTGGGCGGAGAGGTGGCAGATGGAATTTAATCCGGATAAATGCGAAGTGATGCATTTTGGAAGAAATAATGTAGGGAGGAGTTATACAATAAATGGCAGAGTCATCAGGAGTATAGAAACACAGAGGGACCTAGGTGTGCAAGTCCACAAATCCTTGAAGGTGGCAACACAGGTGGAGAAGGTGGTGAAGAAGGCATATGGTATGCTTGCCTTTATAGGACGGGGTATAGAGTATAAAAGCTGGAGTCTGATGATGCAGCTGTATAGAACGCTGGTTAGGCCACATTTGGAGTACTGCGTCCAGTTCTGGTCGCCGCACTACCAGAAGGATGTGGAGGCGTTAGAGAGAGTGCTGAGAAGGTTTACCAGGATGTTGCCTGGTATGGAGGGTCTTAGCTATGAGGAGAGATTGGGTAAACTGGGGTTGTTCTCCCTGGAACGACGGAGAATGAGGTGAGATCTAATAGAGGTGTACAAGATTATGAAGGGGATAGATAGGGTGAACAGTGGGAAGCTTTTTCCCAGGTCGGAGGTGATGATCACGAGGGGTCACGGGCTCAAGGTGAGAGGGGCGAAGTATAACTCAGACATCAGAGGGATGTTTTTTACACAGAGGGTGGTGGGGGCCTGGAATGCGCTGCCAAGTAGGGTGGTGGAGGCAGGCACGCTGACATCGTTTAAGACTTACCTGGATAGTCACATGAGCAGCCTGGGAATGGAGGGATACAAACGATTGGTCTAGTTGGACCAAGGAGCGGCACAGGCTTGGAGGGCCGAAGGGCCTGTTTCCTGTGCTGTACTGTTCTTTGTTCTTTGTTCTGTCCTGGGACTGTTTGATGGGGACACTGTAGAGGGAGCTTTACTCTGTATCTCACCCCGTGCTGTACCTGTCCTGGGAGTGTTTGATGGGGGCAGTGTAGAGGGAGCTTTACTCTGTATCTAACCCCGTGCTGTACCTGTCCTGGAAGTGTTTGATGGGGGACAGTGTAGAGGGAGCTTTACTCTGATCTAACCCCGTGCTGTATCTGTCCTGGGAGTGTTTGATGGTCATGATGTGGAGATGCCGGCGTTGGACTAGAGTAAGCACAGTAAGAAGTCTCACAACACCAGGTTAAATTCCAACAGGTTTATTTGGTAGCAAATACCATAAGCTTTCTGAGCGCTGCCCCTTCGTCAGATGGACAGTATAAATGGAGCTTTACTCTGTATCTAACCCCGTGCTGTACCTGTCCTGGGAGTGTTTGATGGGGACAGTATAAAGGGAGCTTTATTCTGTATCTAACTGGAGTAATTCACTTGAACGCATGTTTCAGTGACCAGTGGAGTGCCCCAGGGATCTGTTCTGGGACCCTTGCTGTTTGTCATTTTCATAAATGACCTGGATGAGGAAGTGGAGGGATGGGTTGGTAAGTTTGCTGACGACACCAAGGTAGGTGGTGTTGTGGATAGTTTGGAGGGATGTCAGAAGTTGCAGCGAGACATAGATAGAATGCAAGACTGGGCGGAGAAGTGGCAGATGGACTTCAACCCGGATAAGTGTGTGGTGATCCATTTTGGCAGATCCAATGGGATGAAGCAGCAATATAATATGACGGGTACCATTCTTAGCAGTGTAGAGGATCAGAAGGACCTTGGGGTCCGGGTCCATAGGACTCTTAAATCGGCCTCGCAGGTGGAGGATGCGGTCAAGAAGGCGTACGGCGTACTGGCCTTCATTAATCGAGGGATTGAGTTTAGGAGTCGGGAGATAATGCTGCAGCTTTATAGGACCCTGGTTAGACCCCACTTGGAGTACTGCGCGCAGTTCTGGTCACCTCATTACAGGAAAGATGTTGAAGCCATTGAAAGGGTGCAGAGGAGATTTACAAGGATGTTGCCTGGATTGGGGGGCATGCCTTATGAGGATAGGTTGAGGGAGCTTGGTCTCTTCTCCCTGGAGAGACGAAGGATGAGAGGTGACCTGATAGAGGTTTACAAGATGTTGAGAGGTCTGGATAGGGTAGACTCTCAGAGGCTATTTCCAAGGGCTGAAATGGTTGCTACGAGAGGACACAGGTTTAAGGTGCTGGGGGGTAGGTACAGAGGAGATGTCAGGGGTAAGTTTTTCACTCAGAGGGTGGTGGGTGAGTGGAATCGGCTGACGTCGGTGGTGGTGGAGGCAAACTCGTTGGGGTCTTTTAAGAGACTTCTGGATGAGTACATGGGATTTAATGGGATTGAGGGCTATAGATAGGCCTAGAGGTGGGGATGTGATCGGCGCAACCTGTGGGCCGAAGGGCCTGTTTGTGCTGTGGCTTTCTATGTTCTATGTTCTATGTTTCCTGCCACCAAAACCCTTTATTGTGCATCAAAGGCAAGGCCACTGCTGCGGCTCAGTCAGGTAGTCTTCACATCGGGACCTATAACGCCAGTTCAGGTTGGGAAACAGGTTATAACCCTTGCTGGCTGCTTCCCTTTGGGTGAGGCTCCACTCACTCAGTATATTCGGAGCAGATCAGAAACTCCAAGGTATTTATGAAGTTAGCGCAGACCCTAAATTTTACATTTGATTTTGGATCAGGTGTTTCACTCCGGGTATGATTCCAGTGACCCACTGGAAAACTTTTATCAAACAAAGTTTATGTGAGAACTCAGTTAGAATATAACAAAGAGCATAACTTTTACCAATTACAATACTTAAACATGGCAAAGTATATCAAAGCTAGTGAGGTGTTTGCATCACTATTAGAGGAAGTATGAAGAGGTGAAGAAATCCATCTTAGGTACATATGAACTCGTGCCAGAAGCCTACAGACAACGGTTTAGAAATCTAAGGAAAGAACCGGGTCAGATGCACATTGAATTTCTGGGGTTTCGAGGGGCAGCACAGTGGCACAGTGGTTAGCACTGCTGCTTCACAGCGCCAGGGACCCGGGTTCAATTCCCAGCTTGGGTTACTGTCTGTGTGGAGTTTGCACTTTCTCCCCGTGTCTGCATGGGTTTCCTCTGGGTGCTCCGGTTTCCTCCCACAGTCTGAAAAATGTGCTGGTTAGGTGCATTGGCCTGAACAGGTGGCGACTAGAGGAATTTCACAGTAACTTCACTGCAGTGTTAATATAAGCTTTACTTGTGACTAATTAATAAACGTTTACATTAAGAATTTGGAAGGATCAAACAGAGTAATTTTGACAGGTGGATAAGGGTCTTTGAAAATAGACCCGACGTATGAAGCTCTTAGAGAAATGATTATTTTGGAGGAGTTTAAAAATTCACTTCCTGATGGAGTGAGAACTCATGTGGAAGAGCAGAGGGTTAAAACTGGGAGGTTAGCAGCAGAAATGGCAGATGATTATGAATTAGTTCCTAAATCAAAGTTTGGTTTCCGACATCAGTTCCAGCCTGTGAGTGAGAGAAACTGAGGAATCCTCAGGTGGTAAAGGTAAAGGGGATCTTGTGGGAGATAAAGACAGTGTACCTCATGTTAAAAAGGAAATCCAGGAGGGTGCAAGAAAAATGAAAAACCTCAGATGTTTTCACTGTAATAAATTAGGCCGTGTAAAGTTGCAGTGTTAGTCGTTTAAGAAAAGCACCGGGAAGACTGACGTGGTAAAGCAGGGTAAGCCAGTGGGGTTTACTAAAGTGGTAAAGGAAAGTCTATCGAAGCAAAGGAGGTGCAAAAGAATGTACAGCCTGGTCAGGAGTTGATTGATAAGAAGGTGCCAGATCTCTTTAAAGAATTTACTTGTGTGGGTAAAGTTTACTCATGTGTAACAGGAGGAGTAGGTAAGGAAGTTAACATTTTCAGAGATACGGGGGCAAGTCAATTTTTGATGGTAAGAGATGAGGAGTTGTGTAGTTTGGGAGGAGTATTGCCAGAAAAGGTGGTAATATGTGGAATTCAGGGCGAGAAGAGTCGTGTTCCATTATACAAGGTGAGGTTGGAGAGTCCAGTGAAGAGTGGTGAAGTGATAGTAGGAACGATAGAGAAATGATCTTGTCCAGCAATACAGTTTATCTTGGGTAACGATACAGCTGGATCACAGGTGGGAGTGATGCCTACTGTGGTGAAAAGCCAATGGAAAATCAAACAACTGAGTTATTGAAGGATGTAAACGCTGGGATATTTCCTGATTGTGTAGTAACAAGGTCATAAAGTCACAGGTTAAAACAAGAGGAAAAATTAAAGAGTGGAGATAAGAAGGTTGAAGTTCAATGATCAGAAACGATTTTTGATCTGATGGTTGGAAAATAACAAGAACAGGTGGAGGGCGAAGTGGATATTTTTACTTCGGGAAAGTTGGCAGAATTACAACAGAAAGATTAGAAATGAAACAGTTAGAACTTAGAACATACAACAGTACAGCACAGAACAGGCCCTTTGGCCCACAATGTTGTGCCGAGCTTTATCTGAAACCAAGATCAAGCTATCCCACTCCCTATCATCCTGGTGTGCTCCATGTGCCTATCCAACAACCACTTAAATGTTCCTAAAGTGTCTGACTCCACTATCACTGCAGGCAGTCCATTCCACACCCCAACCACTCTCTGAGTAAAGAACCTACCTCGGACATCCTTCCTATATCTCCCACCACGAACCCTATAGTTATGCTCCCTTGTAATAGCTCCATCCACCCGAGGAAATAGTTTTTGAACGTTCACTCTATCTATCCCCTTCATCATTTTATAAACCTCTATTAAGTCTCCCCTCAGCCTCTTCCGCTCCAGAGAGAACTGCCCGAGCTCCCTCAACCTTTCCTCATAAGATCTACCCTCCAAACCAGGCAGCATCCTGGTAAATCTCCTCTGCACTCTTTCCAGTGCTTCCACATCCTTCTTATAGTGAGGTGACCAGAACTGCACACAATATTCCAAATGTGGTTTCACCAAGGTCCTGTACAGTTGCAGCATAACCCCACGGCTCTTAAACTCCAACCCCCTGTTAATAAAAGCTAACACACTATAGGCCTTCTTCACAGCTCTATCCACTTGAGTGGCAACCTTCAGAGATCTGTGGATATGGACCCCAAGATCTCTCTGTTCCTCCACAGTCTTCAGAACCCTACCTTTGACCCTGTAATCCACATTTAAATTTGTCCTACCAAAATGAATCACCTCACATTTATCAGGGTTAAACTCCATTTGCCACTTTTCAGCCCAGCTTTGCATCCTATCTATGTCTCTTTGCAGTCTACAACAGCCCTCCACCTCATCCACTACTCCACCAATCTTGGTGTCATCAGCAAATTTACTGATCCACCCTTCAGCCCTCTCCCCTAAGTCATTAATAAAAATCACAAAGAGCAGAGGACCAAGCACTGATCCCTGTGGCACTCCGCTAGCAACCTGCCTCCAGTCCAAAAATTTTCCATCCACCACCACCCTCTGTCTTCGATCAGATAGCCAGTTACCTATCCAATCGGCCAACTCTCCCTCTATCCCACACCTCCTTACTTTTATCATAAGCCGACCATGGGGGAACCTTATCAAACACCTTACTGAAATCCATGTATAAGACATCAACTGCCCTACCTTCATCAACACACTTAGTTACCTCCTCAAAAAATTCAATCAAATTTGTGAGGCACGACTTGCCCTTCACGAATCCGTGCTGACTATCCCGGATTAATCCGCACCTTTCTAAATGGTCGTAAATCCCATCCTTAAGGACCTTTTCCATCAACTGACAAACCACCGAAGTAAGACTAACCGGCCTATAATTACCAGGGTCATTTCTATTCCCTTTCTTAAACAGAGGAACAACATTCGCCACTCTCCAGTCCTCTGGCACTATCCCCGTGGACAGTGAGGACCCAAAGATCAAAGCCAAAGGCTCTGCTATCTCATCCCTTGCCTTCCAACGAATCCTAGGATATATTTCATCAGGCCCAGGGGACTTATCGACCTTCAGTTTATTCAAAACTGCCAGGACATCCTCCCTCCGAACATCTACTTCCTCCAGCCTATTAGCCTGTAACACCTTCTCTTCCTCAAAAACATGGCCCCTCTCCTTGGTGAACACTGAAGAAAAATATTCATTCATCACCTCTCCTATCTCTACTGACTCCATACACAAGTTCCCACTACTACTGACTGGCCCTAACCTCACCCTGGTCATTCTTTTATTCCTCACATAAGAGTAAAAAGCCTTGGGGTTTTCCTTGATCCGACCTGCCAAGAACTTCTCATGCCCCTTCCTAGCTCTCCTCAGCCCCTTTTTCAGCTCATTCCTTGCTAACTTGTAACCCTCAATCGAGCCATCTGAACCTTGTTTCCTCATCCCTACATAAGCTTCCCTCTTCCTTTTTGCAAGACATTCCACCTCTTTTGTGAACCATGGTTCCCTCACTCGGCCATTTCCTCCCTGCCTGACAGGGACATACCTATCAAGGAGACCCAGTATTTGTTCCTTGAAAAAGTTCCACTTTTCATTGGTGCCTTTCCCTGACAGTTTCTGTTCCCAACTTATGCCCCTAATTCTTGCCTAATCGCATCATAATTACCTCTCCCCCAATTATAAATCTTGCCCTGCCGTATGGCCCTATCCCTCTCCATTGCAATAACAAAAGACACCGAATTGTGGTCACTATCTCCAAAGTGCTCTCCCACAACCAAATCTAACGCTTGGCCCGGTTCATTTCCCAGTACCAAATCCAATGTGGCCCCACCTCTTGTCGACCTATCCACATATTGTGTCAGGAAACCCTCCTGCACACACTGCACAAAAACTGCCCCATCCGAACTATTTGACCTACAAAGGTTCCAATCAATATTTGGAAAGTTAAAGTCCCCCATGACAACTACCCCGTGACCCCCACACCTATCCATAATCTGCTTAGCAATTTCTTCCTCCACATCTCCATTACTATTTGGGGACCTATAGTAAACTCCTAACAATGTGACCGCTCCTTTCCTATTTCTAACTTCAGCCCATGTTACCTCAGTGTGCAGATCCCCCTCGAAGTGCCTTTCCGCAGCCGTTAACCTATCCTTGATTAACAATGCTACTCCTCCACCTCTTTTACCAGCTTCCCTACACTTACTGAAACATCTATAACCCGGAACGTCCAACAACCATTCCTGTCCTTGTTCTACCCATGTCTCCGTAATGGTCACAACATCATAGTCCCAAGTACCAATCCACGCCCCAAGTTCATCTACCTTGTTCCGGATGCTCCTTGCTTTGAAGTAGACACACTTCAACCCACCTTCCTGTCGACTGGTACCCACCCTTGACCTTGATACCTTCCCCAATACCTCACTACCTTCAACACTGATTTCCGGACTACAACTCCTTTCCCACCCCCCTGACAAATTAGTTTAAACCCCCCTGAAGAGCCGTAGCAAATTTCCCTCCCAGGATATTGGTGCCCCTCTGGTTCAGGTGCACCCCGTCCTGTTTGTACAACTCCCACCTTCCCCAGAATGTGTTCCAATTATCCACGTAGCTGAAACCCTCCCTCCTACACCATCCCTGCAACCACGTGTTTAACTGCACTCTCTCCCTGTTCCTCAACTCGCTATCACGTGGCACCGGCAACGTACCAGAGATGACCACATGTTTTGTCTTGGCTCTCAGCTTCTAGCCCAGCTCCCTAAATTCCTGTTTTAAATCCCCGTCCCTTCTCTTACCTATGTCGTTGGTACCAATGTGTACCACGACTTGAGACTG
Organism: Mustelus asterias; assembly: GCF_964213995.1. Classification (NCBI taxonomy): domain Eukaryota; kingdom Metazoa; phylum Chordata; class Chondrichthyes; order Carcharhiniformes; family Triakidae; genus Mustelus; species Mustelus asterias. The sequence goes on along the minus strand of NC_135810.1, from coordinate 126,667,126 downwards.
TTCCCCCTCCCCCTTAAGAATCCGGAAAACATGGTCCGGGACGTCACGGACCCTGGCATCCGGTAGGCAACATACCATCCGTGAGTCTCTTTTGCTGCCACAGAACCTCCTATCTATCCCTCTAACTAACGAGTCCCCAATAACTATTGCCCTCCCGCTCTCCCCCTTACCTTCCCGAGCCACAGGGACGGACTCAGTGCTGGAGATCTGGTCACTGCGGTTCACCACTGGTATGTCGTCCTCCTCAAGTGCATCCAAAGTGGAATACTTGTTGCTAAGGGGAACGACCACAGGGGATCCCTGCACTGACTGCTTTCTCCCAGCCCCTCTCATTGTCACCCATCTATTTTCCTTTCCTGGAGTAACTATATCCATGAAGCTTCTGTCTATGGCCACATCTGCCTCCCTAATGATCCTAAGTTCATCCAACTCCAGCTCCAGTTCCCTAACACGGTTTTGGAGGAGCTGCAGATGGGTGCACTTCCCACAGGTGTAATCAGCAGGGACACTGACAGCGTCCCTCACCTCAAACATAGTGCAAGAGGAACATTGCACTGCCTTCACACCCATCCCATCTAGATACCTTGCCAATACCACAAGCAGATAGAGTTGCTCCAATGGAACAATGAGCTATTTTCCCCCCCTTTTCCTTGGAATCCACACAGACTGAACTTAAGATTTGCAATTGAAGAGACAAACAAAACAAATTAAACTTACCCCGCCTCACCCTTTCTTCCTAAGCCCTTAGAGCCAAAGCCCTTACAGCTCTCACTCTGCTCCCTGCTCACTCCACTGCCCGCGACAACGCTGCCCGCTCAAAAGTGCGGCCTGCTTTTAACCCACCAAAAAACCTTCTCAGGCCTCTCCTGGGCCTACTTCCGGTTTCGGAAAAAACCTCCGATTTTAAACACAAAATCACTGAAAAATAAATAAATCAATCAAGTGTAGAAACAAACTCTCTATCAGAAAAGTTACACGGAAGAAGAATCTGAGTGTATACCAGAATGTTATTCCTTAAAAGTGATGTCATAATAAGGAAATGGAGACCTTTACATATGCAGGCGGATGCAAAGTGAGCAGAAGTTCATCAAGTGGCATTGCTGGTAGGATATAGAACATAGAACATAGAACATTACAGCGCAGAACAGGCCCTTCGGCCCACGATGTTGCACCGACCAGTTAAAAAAAAACTGTGACCCTCCAACCTAAACCAATTTCTTTTCGTCCATGAACCTATCTACGGATCTCTTAAACGCCCCCAAACTAGGCGCATTTACTACTGATGCTGGCAGGGCATTCCAATCCCTCACCACCCTCTGGGTAAAGAACCTACCCCTGACATCGGTTCTATAACTACCCCCCCTCAATTTAAAGCCATGCCCCCTCGTGCTGGATTTCTCCATCAGAGGAAAAAGGCTATCACTATCCACCCTATCTAAACCTCTAATCATCTTATATGTTTCAATAAGATCCCCTCTTAGCCGCCGCCTTTCCAGCGAAAACAATCCCAAATCCCTCAGCCTCTCCTCATAGGATCTCCCCTCCATACCAGGCAACATCCTGGTAAACCTCCTCTGCACCCTCTCCAAAGCCTCCACATCCTTCCTGTAATGTGGGGACCAGAACTGCACACAGTACTCCAAGTGCGGCCGCACCAGAGTTGTGTACAGTTGCAACATAACGCTACGACTCCTAAATTCAATCCCCCTACCAATAAACGCCAAGACACCATATGCCTTCTTAACAACCTTATCTACTTGATTCCCAACTTTCAGGGATCTATGCACACATACACCTAGATCCCTCTGCTCCTCCACACTATTCAAAGTCCTCCCGTTAGCCCTATACTCAACACATCTGTTATTCCTACCAAAGTGAATTACCTCACACTTCTCCGCATTAAACTCCATCCGCCACCTCTCGGCCCAACTTTGCAACCTGTCTAAGTCTTCCTGCAAACTACGACACCCTTCCTCACTGTCTACCACACCACCGACTTTGGTGTCATCAGCAAATTTGCTAATCCACCCAACTATACCCTCATCCAGATCATTAATAAATATTACAAACAGCAGTGGCCCCAAAACAGATCCCTGAGGTACACCACTTGTAACCGCACTCCATGATGAATATTTACTATCAACCACCACCCTCTGTTTCCTATCCGCTAGCCAATTCCTGATCCAATTTCCTAGATCACCCCCAATCCCATACATCTGCATTTTCTGCAGAAGCCTACCATGGTGAACCTTATCAAACGCCTTACTAAAATCCATATATACCACGTCCACTGCCTTGCCCCCATCCACCTCCTTGGTCACTTTCTCAAAAAACTCAATAAGGTTAGTAAGGCACGACCTACCTGCCACAAAACCATGCTGACTATCACCTATCAATTCATTACTCTCCAAATAACTATAAATCCTATCCCTTATAATTTTTTCCAACATCTTGCCGACAACAGAAGTGAGACTCACCGGTCTATAATTCCCGGGGAAGTCTCTGTTCCCCTTCTTAAACAATGGGACAACATTCGCTAACCTCCAATCTTCTGGTACTATACCAGAGGCCAACGACGACCTGAAGATCAGAGCCAGAGGCTCTGCAATCACTTCTCTTGCCTCCCAGAGAATCCTTGGATAAATCCCATCCGGACCAGGGGATTTATCTATTTTCAGACCCTCCAGAATATCCTGCACATCCTCCTTATCAACTGTAATACTGTCTATTCTACTCCCTTGCAACCCAGTGTCCTCCTCAGCTATATTCATGTCCCCTTGCGTGAACACCGAAGAGAAATATTGGTTCAATGCTTCACCAATCTCCTCCGGTTCCACACATAACTTCCCTCTGCCATCTATAACTGGCCCTAAACTTGCCCTAACCAACCTTCTGTTCTTGACATACCTATAGAACGCCTTAGGATTCTCTTTAACCCTATCCGCCAAAGTCTTCTCATGTCCCCTTTTAGCCCTTCTAAGCTCGCTCTTCAACTCCCTCTTAGCCAATCTAAAGCTTTCTAGTGCACTACCCGAGTGCTCACGTCTCATCCGAACATAAGCCTCCTTTTTCTTTTTAACCAACAAAGAAACTTTTTTGGTGCACCACGGTTCCCTAGCCCTACCAATTCCTCCTTGCCTGACAGGGACATACCTATCACAGACTCGCAGTAGCTGCTCCTTGAAAAAACTCCACATGTCGGACGTTCCCAGTCCCTGTAATCTCCTAGTCCAACCTATGTTTCCTAATTCTCTCCTAATAGCCTCATAATTACCCTTCCCCCAGCTAAAACCACTGGCCCGAGGTTCATGCCTATCCCTTTCCATCACTAAGGTGAACGTAACCGAATTGTGGTCACTATCACCAAAATGCACACCAACTTCCAAGTCTAGCACCTGGTCTGGCTCATTTCCCAGCACCAGATCCAATATAGCCTCACCTCTAGTTGGCCTGTCTACATACTGAGTCAAAAAACCTTCCTGCACGCTTTGAACAAAAACTGACCCCTCTAACGAGCTAGAGCTATAACAATTCCAGTCAATATTAGTCAAGTTAAAATCCCCCATAACAATTGCCCTATTACTTTCACTCCTAAGCAGGATTGACTCCGCAATCCTTTCCTCAACCTCTCTAGAACTTTTAGGAGGTCTATAAAAGACTCCCAACAGGGTGACCTCTCCTCTCCTATTTCTAATCTCCGCCCATACTACCTCAACAGATAAGTCCTCATCAAACCTCCTCTCTGACACTGTGATACAATCTCTGACCAATAATGCTACCCCTCCCCCTCTTCTACCTCCTTCCCTACTTCGACTAAAACATTTGAACCCCGGGACCTGCAGCATCCATTCCTGCCCCTGCTCTATCCATGTCTCTGAAATAGCCACAACATCGAAGTCCCAGGTACTGATCCACGCTGCAAGTTCACCCACTTTATTGCGAATACTCCTGGCATTGAAGTATACACATTTCAAACCCTGCTCCACCCCACCTCTGCAATGCCGTGCATTGCAGTCCCCATCCATGCATCCCTCACTTTCAGCCCCACTACTCAGGATCCCTCCCCCCCCCCGAATCAGTTTAAACCTCCCTGCATGGCCTTAGCAAATTTACCCCCCAGGATATTGGTCCCCTTCTGATTAAGGTGTAGACCATCCTTCTCATAGAGGTCACACCTTCCCCAGTACGAGCCCCAATTGCTTAAGTACCTGAACCCCTCCCTCCTGCACCATCCCCTCAGCCATGAATTCAAACCTTCCCTCTCCCTATTCCTCTCTAAACTATCCCGTGGTACAGGCAAGAGTCCAGAGATAACCACTCTGTCAGTCTTGGCCTTTAGTTTCCACCCCAACTCCATAAATCCCTGCCTAATATCCCCTTCCCCTATCCTCCCTATGTCGTGTGTCCCCACATGTACAATAACTTGTGGTTTATCTCCCTCCCCCCTAAGAGTCCTGAATACCCTGTCAGACACATCCCGGACCCCAGCCCCTGGTAGGCAACACACCAACCCTGAGTCCCTACCTTTAGTTCCGACCCTCCTATCTGTCCCCTTAATTGTGGAGTCCCCAATCACAAGGCCCAGTCTTTTACAGCCCCTAACCACCTGAGCTTTCTCACTCGGCTCACCCCCAGAGATCTGCTCTCTATGCTCAGTTGATTCCTCCTCAACTGTAGCCTCCAGCACCGAAAACCTATTATGGAGGGGAACCGCCCCAGGGGATTGTCTTCCCGATTGCTTCTTACCCCTCCTCCTGGCATTGACCCAAGCCTCATTTCTAGGAGTTACTATTTCTCTATAACTCCTATCAACTTCCACCTCCGCCTCCCGAATTATGCGGAGTTCCTCTACCTCCCCCTCCAGCTCCTTTACACGCTCCTCCAGAAGCTGCAATCTAATGCACTTCTTACAACTAAAATCTCCTGAAACACTACTGGATTTCCTCACCACATACATCCCACAGGAGATGCAGCATACTGCCTGAACTGCCATCCCTGAAGCCATTACCAGCAAGAAAAAAAGAAAACAAAAAACTTCCCCACACTTATAATTAGGTTAGAGGAGGATGGAAGGGTGGGATCCTCTACCAGTGTAGAGGATCGGGTATCTCCTCTGCACCAATTTATAGGGCTAGGGGCCCGAGAGAAAAAAAAAAACTACTACTGAGGGGGAACCACCCAGGTAACTGACTTTTAAAGTTAAAATAAAAACCCTTCCCAGACTCCTTTGCTGCCCACTTCTAGTTTTCACTTTAAACTTGAAAAACTGCTGTTAAAGTAAAGGCCAAAAAAAATACACACACTAGCTGACTAATTAAATAAATAAACAATTCAATTAATCCAATTAATCTCTTACCAGCACTGCTGCTTTTCAATCACCCCTCTCAGCTTGCTCCAGTGGATCAATAGAAAGGAGTTGTTGCGAGGAGCACATGAGGTACCATAAAACCATAAGACCATAAGACATAGGAGCGGAAGTAAGGCCATTCGGCCCATCGAGTCCACTCCACCATTCAATCATGGTTGATTTCAACTCCATTTACCCGCTCTCTCCCCATAGCCCTTAATTCCTCGAGAAATCAAGAAATCAAGAAATCCCGGCCTCCACAGCCCTCTGTGGCAATGAATTCCACAGACCTACCACTCTCTGGCTGAAGAAATTTCTCCTCATCTCTGTTCTAAAGTGACTCCCCTTTATTCTAAGGCTGTGCCCCCGCGTCCTAGTCTCCCCTGCTAATGGAAACAACTTCCCTACGTCCATCCTATCTAAGCCGTTCATTATCTTGTAAGTTTCTAGAGGTACCATTAGGAGGTCTCTCATAAAATCTCTACAATGCAGAAGGAGGCCATTTGTCCCATTGAGTTTGCACCAACCACAATCCCACCCAGGCCTTATCCCCGTAACCCCATGCATTTACCCTTGCTAGTCCCCCTGACAATAAGGGGCAATTCAGCATGGCCAATCCATCTAACACATACAAAGAACAGTACAGCACAGGAAACAGGCCCTTCGGCCCTCCAAGCCTGTGCCACTCCTTGGTCCAACTAGACCAATTGTTTGTATCCCTCCATTCCCAGGCTGCTCATGTGACTATCCAGGTAAGTCTTAAAAGATGCCAGCATGTCTGCCTCCACCACCCTACTTGGCAGCGCATTCCAGGCCCCACCACCCTCTGTGTAAAAAACATCCCTCTGATATCTGAGTTATACTTCGCCCCTCTCACCTTGAGCCCGTGACCCCTCATGATTGTCACTTCTGATCTGGGAAAAAGCTTCCCACCGTTCACCCTATCTATACCCTTCATAATCTTGTACATCTCTATTAGGTCTCCCCTCATTCTCCGTCTTTCCAGGGAGAACAACACCAGTTTACCCAATCTCTCCTCATAGCTAAGACCCTCCATACCAGGCAACATCCTGGTAAACCTTCTCAGCACTCTCTCTAACGCCTCCACATCCTTCTGGTAGTGCGGCGACCAGAACTGGACGCAGTACTCCAAATGTGGCCTAACCAGCGTTCTATACAGCTGCATCATCAGACTCCAGCTTTTATACTCTATACCCCGTCCTATAAAGGCAAGCATACCATATGCCTTCTTCACCATCTTCTCCACCTATGTTGCCACCTTCAAGGATTTGTGGACTTGCACACCTAAGTCCCTCTGTGTTTCTATACTCTTGATGACTCTGCCATTTATTGTATAACTCCTCCCTACATTATTTTTTCCAAAATGCATCACTTCGCATTTATCCGGATTAAATTCCATCTGCCACCTCTCCGCCCAATTTTCCAGCCTATCTATATCCTGCTGTATTGCCCGACAATGCTCTTCGCTATCCGCAATTCCAGCCATCTTCGTGTCATCCGCAAACTTGCTGATTACACCAGTTACACCTTCTTCCAAATCATTTATATATATCACAAATAGCAGAGGTCCCAGTACAGAGCCCTGCGGAACACCACTGGTCACAGACCTCCAGCCGGAAAAAGACCCTTCGACCACTACCCTCTGTCTCCTATGGCCAAGCCAGTTCTCCACCCATCTAGCCACTTCTCCTTGTATCCCATGAGCCTTAACCTTCTTAACCAACCTGCCATGTGGGACTTTGTCAAATGCCTTACTGAAATCCATATAGACGACGTCCACGGCCCTTCCTTCATCAACCGTTTTTGTCACTTCCTCAAAAAACTCCACCAAATTTGTAAGGCACGACCTCCCTCTTACAAAACCATGCTGTCTGTCACTAATGAGATTGTTTCGTTCTAAATGCACATACATCCTGTCTCTAAGAATCCTCTCCAACAACTTCCCTACCACGGACGTCAAGCTCACCGGCCTATAATTTCCTGGGTTATCCCTGCTACCCTTCTTGAACAAAAGGGGAAATGTTAGGGGGAAGTTTTTCACACAGAGGGTGGTGGGCGAGTGGAATCGGCTGCCGTCAGTGGTGGTGGAGGCAAACTCAATAGGGTCTTTTAAGAGCCTGCTGGATGAATACATTGACTTAATAGGATGGAGGGTTATAGGCAGGCCTAAAAGGTAGGGATATGTTCGGCACAACTTGTGGGGCCGAAGGGCCTGTTTTGTGCTGTAGTTTTCTATGTTTCTATGTTTCTAAAGTAGTTAAATTGCGTGACAGAGGAGGGGCTAATGCTAATGAACAAGAAAGGGAACAGAGATAAAACAGCCTTTCTGAATGGCCCTGATGACACACATGTAATGTGTTATCCTGCTGATCCTGCGTAGTTCAGTCAGGACATTACCCCCGGAGCTAATTTATCATCACAACAACAGAAGTGAGTTCAGATTTGGATTAAGGATTGAAGGAGAGTCTTGGAGATGAAGCAGTTTGTCACGAATGTGATACGTGAAGAAGGAGTGTTCGATGGTGGAAGACAAGGACTGGAATGGACTACATTACTCTTACGTTTCCATGTTTTGATTTTGTAAACTATATGTATATTTATTGGAGGGTACTAGTCGTGTGAAACTGAAAGGGTTTGAAAAATGAAATTATCTTTGAATGTTGATGGTTCATTTTTTTCTGAAGGGCGGAGGTGTGACGTCACTGTACCTCAAAGAGATGTTTTTAAGAGATATTCTCTGCAGTTGTAAGCAGTCCCTTTGGGTTTCAGTGTTGCGACTTCAATGGCTTAAATGGGGTTTTGTTTATTTTTACTATGAGCCTCAGGTAGTTTCTGGGATTGATTGATGTTCTTACCCTGCATGGCTAGAAGAACGACTGGTTGGTAGGTTGTGTGTTTTGGACAGTTTTCTTTCCTTCCCAATGAATGAAAAGATTGAATGAACGGAATGAAAAGACGGGAGGGACTGCTGTGTACTCTGTTTCACGGAGACGTGGCTCACTCCTGCTTCACCGGACTGTGTCCGACAACTAGAGGGCTTCTCAATCCATTGAATGGACCGTACAGCGGCCTCAGACAAAGCTAGGGGAGGTGGGGTCTGCTTCCTAATCAACACCATGTGGTGCCTAGACATAGCAACACTGGCAACTTTTTGCTCCCCAGACCTAGAATACCTGATGCTAAAATGCCACCCCTACTACCTACCGCAGGAGTTCACCTCTGTTATCCTGATGGTAGTTTACATCCCACCCCATGCGGACGTGAGATCGCGCTGGATGAAATATACACCACTACGAGTAGCCTTGAGACGAAACATCCCAAGGCCTTGTTCATCGTGGCCGGGGTCTTCAATCAGACCAAGCTCAAGAGCGTCCTACCAAGTTCCCACCAACACGTCTCCTGTTCCACCAGAGGCTCAAACATCCTAGACCACTGCTATACAAATATCAAACATGCCTACCGCTCTATCGCCCGCCCACACTTTGGCAAATCAGACCACAAGGCTGTGTTCCTGTTCCCGGCTTACAAGCAAAAACTGAAGCGGGAGAATCCATAGAACCATAGAAAATTACAGCTCAGAAACAGGCCTTTAGGCCCTTCTTGTCTGTGCCAAACCATTTTTTGCACTTGGACCATATCCCTCCACACCCCTCTCATCCATGAACCCATTCCATCAAAGAGAGTCGTGCAATGTTGGTCTGAGGATTCGGATGATCTCCTACGGGGCTACTTGGAGTCAGTGGACTGGTCAGTATTTAAAAACTCTGCGACCAGCCTGAACGAGTTCGCCACTACAGTAACTGACTTCATTAGTAAGTGTGTAGAAGACTGTGTGTCAAAGAAGCAAATCCGTGCATTCCCCAATCGGAAACCATGGATGAACAGGGATATCCACTGCTTACTGAAGTCCAGGTCTGAGGCATTCAAGTCAGGCGACACTGACCGATACAAGAAAGCCAGATATGATCTAAGGAGATCCATCAAAGATGCCAAAAGTCAGTACCGGACCAAACTAGAGTCCCAGGCTAGCTACACTGACCCCCGCCGGCTATGGCAAGGCCTGCAAGACATAACAGGCTACAAGATGAAAGCATGTAAAATCGCCGGCTCCAACACACCCCTCCCTGATGAGCTCAATGCATTCTACACCCGTTTTGAGCAAGAGGTCAGCGAGAGCATGCCCTCCACCCTGGATGAACCTGTATCTGGGGTCACCATTGCAGATGTCAGAGCAGCTTTCTTGAACGTCAACCCACGGAAAGCAACTGGCCCGGATGGGGTACCCGGACGAACACTCAGATCCTGTGTGGATCGGCTGGCGGGGGTATTCACAGACATCTTCAACCTCTCTTTACAACAATCTGAGGTCCCTATCTGCTTCAAGAAGACGACCATCATCCTGGTACCGAAGAAAAACCAAGCAGCGTGCCTTAATGACTATCGGCCGGTGGCTCTGACATCCATCATTATGAAGTGCTTTGAAAGGCTAGTCATGGCACGAATTAATTCCAGCCTCCCGGACTACCTGGATCCACTACAGTTTGCCTACCGCCGCAACAGGTCCAAAGCAGGCGCCATCTCCCTGGCCCTGCACTCAACCTGGAACACCCAGATAACAAGGACACCTATGTCAGACTCCTATTTATTGACTACAGCTCAACCTTCATCTCCAAACCCCATGGCCTGGTCCTCGGCACCTCCCTCTGCGACTGGATCCTGAACTCCCTAACTCACAGACCACAATCAATAGGGATAGGCAGCAACACCTCCTCCATGATCGTCCTCAACACCGGTGCCCCACAAGGCTGTGTTCTCAGCCCCCTGCTATACTCCTTATACACCTATGACTGTGCGGCCAAATTCCCATCCAATTCGAGTTTCAAGTTTGCTGACGACACCACCGTAGTGGGTTGGATCTCAAACAATGATGAGACAGAGTACAGGAATGAGATAGAGAATCTGGTGAACTGGTGCGGCAACAATAATCTCTCCCTCAATGTCAACAAAATGAAGGAGATTGTCATCGTTTTCAGGAAGCTTAAAGGAGAACATGCCACTGTCTACATCAACGGGGACGAAGTAGAAAGAAACATAGAAACATAGAAAAACTACAGCACAAAACAGGCCCTTCGGCCCCACAAGTTGTGCCGAACATATCCCTACCTTTTAGGCCTACCTATAACCCTCCATCCTATTAAGTCCCATGTACTCATCCAGGAGTCTCTTAAAAGATCCTATTGAGTTTACCTCCACCACCACTGACGGCAGCCGATTCCACTCGCCCACCACCCTCTGTGTGAAAAACTTCCCCCTAACATTTCCTCTGTACCTACCCCCCAGCACCTTAAACCTGTGTCCTCTCGTAGCAGCCATTTCCACCCTGGGAAAAAGCCTCTGAGAGTCCACCTCTGAGAGAAGGGTCGAGACCTTCAAGTTTTTAGGTGTCCAAAGAACAAAGAACAGTACAGCACAGGAAACAGGCCCTTCGGCCCTCCAAGCCTGTGCCGCTCCTTGGTCCAACTAGACCAATCGTTTGTATCCCTCCATTCCCAGGCTGCTCATGTGACTATCCAGGTAAGTCTTAAACGATGTCAGCGTGCCTGCCTCCACCACCCTACTTGGCAGCGCATTCCAGGCCCCCACCACCCTCTGTGTAAAAAACGTCCCTCTGATGTCTGAGTTATACTTCGCCCCTCTCAGCTTGAGCCCGTGACCCCTCGTGATCGTCACCTCCGACCTGGGAAAAAACTTCCCACTGTTCACCCTATCTATACCCTTCATAATCTTGTATACCTCTATTAGATCTCCCCTCATTCTCCGTCTTTCCAAGGAGAACAACCCCAGTTTACCCAATCTCTCCTCATAGCTAAGACCCTCCATACCAGGCAACATCCTGGTAAACCTTCTCTGCACTCTCTCCAATGCCTCCACGTCCTTCTGGTAGTGCGGCGACCAGAACTGGACGCAGTACTCCAAATGTGGCCTAACCAGCGTTCTATACAGCTGCATCATCAGACTCCAGCTCACCAGCAATCTGTCCCGGTCTCCCCATGCTGACGCTATAGTTAAGAAAGCCCACCAATGCCTCTACTTTCTCAGAAGACGAAAGAAATTTGGCATGTCAGCTACGACTCTCACCAACTTTTACAGATGCACCATAGAAAGCATTCTTTCTGATTGTATCACAGATTGGTATGGCTCCTGCTCTGCCCAAGACCACAAGGAACTACAAACAATCATGAATGTAGCCCAATCCATCACGCAATCCAGCCTCCCATCCATGTCTACACTTCCTGCTGTCAGAGGGTCAGTACTGAGGGAGTGCCGCACTGTTAGGGTCAGTACTAAGGGAATGCCGCACTGTCAGAGGGTCAGAACTGAGGGAGTGCCGCACTGTCAGGGTCAGTACTAAGGGAATGCCGCACTGTCAGAGGGTCAGAACTGAGGGAGTGCCGCACTGTCAGGGTCAGAACTGAGGGAGTGCCGTACTGTCAGAGGGTCAGTGCTGAGGGAGTGCCGCACTGTCAGAGGGTCAGTGCTGAGGGAGTGCCGCACTGTCAGAGGGTCAGCACTGAGGGAGTGCCGCACTGTCAGAGGGTCAGCACTGAGGGAGTGCCGCACTGTCAGAGGGTCAGCACTGAGGGAGTGCCGCACTGTCAGAGGGTCAGTACTGAGGGAGTGCCGTACTGTCAGAGGGTCAGTGCTGAGGGAGTGACGCACTGTCAGAGGGTCGGTACTGAGGGAGTGCCGCACTGTCAGAGGGTCAGTACTGAGGGAGTGCTACACTGTCAGAGGGTCAGTACTGAGGGAGTGCCGCACTGTCAGAGGGTCAGTACTGAGGGAGTGCCGCACTGTCAGAGGGTCAGTACTGAGGGAGTGCCACACTGTCAGAGGGTCAGTACTGAGGGAGTGCCGCACTGGGGCTATTTGTGTGAGCCATTCGCCTTCTCAGGTGAATTAAAAGATGCCAGGACACGATTTCAAATAGCAATGGGAGTTCTCCCAAATATCTTCCCCAATATTTATGATTGAATTAACATCAGAGAAAACATATCCTCTGCCCTTGATTACTTTGTTGTTTGTGGAAGCTATAGTCAGCTGATTGTCTGCCACATTATAACTAAGATTCAAACAGATTTGATTGTTTTAAGACTGGGTGCCTGTTGGTTCTGAATGTTCCCCTGATTCCTCCTTTTTGTGTCACAGTTGGTATCGAAATATGAAGCGATGGTGGATGCTGAAACGACGGAATCTCCTCTGGAGCTGCCTGCTCCAGGCCATCCCTCACTTCGGAGCTGCTTTGCTCCAGATTTCCAGGTATGTCCATTGAGATATACAGTCTGCTAGAGGTCAGCATGGCCCAATGAGTAACACCCACCCTTGTTAAGGGCCAGATCAGAAGCTGCATTGGGCGAGCCTCCACTCACTCAATATGTTAGGGCAGCACGACGCTACGGTGGTTAGCACTGCTGCCTCATAGCGCCAGGGACCCAAGTTCGATTCCCGACTTGGGTCACTGCCTATGTATGGTTTGCACATTCACCCCGTGTCTGCATGGGTTTCCCCCGGGTGCTCCAGCTTTCTCCCACAGTCTAAATCCTGCTGGCCTATGATTTTTTATGTCTATTATGAAGTTAGCCTTGACCCTAACTTTTATATTTAATTCTGGCATTAGAGTAAGCATAAGGTGTTTCACTCCAGGTGTGATTCAATGGACCCACTCGAAAACCTTTATTAAAACAAGGTTTATTAAGAACACAGCTAGAATATAACAAAAATAATGAGCATAACTTTTACCAAAACATGACAAAGTATAATTCTTATCAGCTAGCTATCTCTACTGTTCCAATTTAGCAATTTCCCTACAAGGACATAAATGCCTTCTTTAGAACCAGTTAGCGCAAAAAACAAAATATGCTTACGTGGCTACTCAATATCTGGCCTTCTAACACCTCTGGAGAGCGATCCAGACAAACACCGGCCTTCTAATTGTTATAGAACATAGAACATAGAACATAGAAAGCCACAGCACAAACAGGCCCTTCGGCCCACAAGTTGCGCCGATCACATCCCCACCTCTAGGCCTATCTATAGCCCTCAATCCCATTAAATCCCATGTACTCATCCAGAAGTCTCTTAAAAGACCCCAACGAGTTTGCCTCCACCACCACCGACGTCAGCCGATTCCACTCACCCACCACCCTCTGAGTGAAAAACTTACCCCTGACATCTCCTCTGTACCTACCCCCCAGCACCTTAAACCTGTGTCCTCTCGTAGCAACCATTTCAGCCCTTGGAAATAGCCTCTGAGAGTCTACCCTATCCAGACCTCTCAACATCTTGTAAACCTCTATCAGGTCACCTCTCATCCTTCGTCTCTCCAGGGAGAAGAGACCAAGCTCCCTCAACCTATCCTCATAAGGCATGCCCCCCAATCCAGGCAACATCCTTGTAAATCTCCTCTGCACCCTTTCAATGGCTTCAACATCTTTCCTGTAATGAGGTGACCAGAACTGCGCGCAGTACTCCAAGTGGGGTCTAACCAGGGTCCTATGCAGCAACTTCCAGAGAAACCCCAGCCCAAACAACTGAATATCAAGGAAATAGATTTATTTCCTTGCAGATTCCAGTCTCCAAACCTCAGAGAGAGCAAGAGATACAGAGAAAGCTTCTTCTCCCGAAAGGTCCCAAAAACCAGACTGCTTTGAGTCCTCGTCGAAGCCTAGCTGTACCCAGTCATATGACCTTCCCTGTCAATCAATCTAATCAAGGCCAACTGCAATATCCCAGGGGAAAACACAAAATAACAGAACCCTGGAAAGGTCCAGATCAAAACAAACATTGCAGCAATCAAGTTGGATTACGAGGCTGCAGTCACAATACAGACATGGACATCTCCAATAATAACCAACAACTGCTGCAGCAGATCCTGCACAAAAACAACAAATACATTTCTGAAAGGCACAGTGTTGCCACTACTTCCAAGTGCGAATGACTTGGATTTGTTCTCATGCCACAGACATGAATGAGTAATCTGGGCAGACACAGCAGTGGAGAGGATTCTTCGAGACAGGATTTATTCTCACTTGGAAATCAGTGGATGTATTAGTGAGAGGCAACATGGTTTTGTGAAGGGGAGGTCGTGTCTCACGAACTTGATCGTGTTTTTCGAGGAAGTGATGAAGATAATTCATGAGGGTAGGGCAGTGGATGTTGTCTACATGGACTTCAGTAAGGCCTTTGACAAGGTCCCTCATGGCAGACTGGTGCAGAAGGTGAAGTCCCATGGGATCAGAGGTGAGCTGGCAAGGTGGATACAAAACTGGCTCGGTCAAAGAAGACAGAGGGTAGCAGTGGAAGGGTGTGTTTCTGAATGGAGGGCTGTGACAAGTGGTGTTCCTCAGGGATCAGTGCTGGGACCTTTGCTGTTTGTAATATATATCAGTGATTTGGAGGAAAATGTAACTGGATTGATTAGTAAGTTTGCGGACGACACAAAGGCTGGTGGATTTGCGGATAGCGATGAGGACCATCAGAGGATACAGCAGGATATAGATCATAGAACATAGAACATTACAGCACAGAACAGGCCCTTCGGCCCACGATGTTGTGCCGACCTTCATCTGAAACCAAGATCAAGCTATCCCACTCCCTACCATCCTGGTGTGCTCCATGTGCCTATCCAATAACCGCTTAAATGTTCCTAAAGTGTCTGACTCCACTATCACTGCAGGCAATCCATTCCACACCCCAACCACTCTCTGCGTGAAGAACCTACCTCTGATATCCTTCCTATATCTCCCACCATGAACCCTATAGTTATGCCCCCTTGTAATAGCTCCATTCACCCAAGGAAATAGTCTTTGAACGTTCACTCGATCTATCCCCTTCATCATTTTATAAACCTCTATTAAGTCTCCCCTCAATCTCCTCCGCTCCAGAGAGAACAGCCCCAGCTCCCTCAACCTTTCCTCATAAGACCGACACTCCAAACCAGGCAGCATCCTGGTAAATCTCCTCTGCACTCTTTCCAGCGCTTCCACATCCTTCTTATAGTGAGGTGACCAGAACTGCACGCAATATTCCAAATGCGGTCTCACCAAGGTCCTGTACAGTTGCAGCATAACCCCACGGCTCTTAAACTCCAAACCCCTGTTAATAAAAGCTAACACACTATATGCCTTCTTCACAGCTCTATCCACTTGAGTGGCAACCTTTAGAGATCTGTGGATATGGACCCCAAGATCTCTCTGTTCCTCCACAGTCTTCAGAACCCTACCTTTGACCCTGTAATCCACATTTAAATTAGTCCTACCAAAATGAATCACCTCACATTTATCAGGGTTAAACTCCATTTGCCATTTTTCAGCCCAGCTTTGCATCCTATCTATGTCTCTTTGCAGCCTACAACAGCCCTCCACCTCATCCACTACTCCACCAATCTTGGTGTCATCAGCAAATTTACTGATCCACCCTTCAGCCCCCTCCTCTAAGTCATTAATAAAAATCACAAAGAGCAGAGGACCAAGCACCGATCCCTGCGGCACTCCGCTAGCAACCTGCCTCCAATCCGAAAATTTTCCATCCACCACCACCCTCTGTCTTCGATCAGATAGCCAGTTACCTATCCAATCGGCCAACTTTCCCTCTATCCCACACCTCCTTACTTTCATCATAAGCCGACCATGGGGGACCTTATCAAACGCCTTACTAAAATCCATGTATATGACATCAACCGCCCTACCTTCATCAACACACCTAGTTACCTCCTCAAAAAATTCTATCAAATTTGTGAGGCACGATTTGCCCTTCACAAATCTGTGCTGACTATCCCGGATTAATCCGCATCTTTCTAAATGGTCGTAAATCCCATCCCTAAGGACCTTTTCCATCAATTTACCAACCACCGAAGTCAGACTAACCGGTCTATAATTACCAGGGTCATTTCTATTCCCTTTCTTAAACAGAGGAACAACATTCGCCACTCTCCAGTCCTCTGGCACCATCCCCGTGGACAGCGAGGACCCAAAGATCAAAGCCAAAGGCTCTGCAATCTCATCCCTCGCCTCCCAAAGAATCCTAGGATACATTTCATCAGGCCCAGGGGACTTATCGACCTTCAGTTTATTCAAAACTGCCAATACATCCTCCCTCCGAACATCTATTTCCTCCAGCCTATTAGCCAGTTGGAGACTTGGGCGGAGAGATGGCAGATGGAGTTTAATCTGGACAAATGTGAAGTAATGCATTTTGGAAGGTCTAATACAGATAGGAAATATACAGTAAATGGCAGAACCCTGAAGAGTGTTGAGAGGCAAAGGGGTCTGGGTGTACAGGTACACAGGTCACTGAAAGTGGCAATGCAGGTGGAGAAGGTAGTCAAGAAGGCATACGGCATGCTTGCCTTCATCGGCAGGGGGATTGAGTTTAAAAACTGGCAAGTCATGTTGCAGCTTTATAGAACCTTAGTTAAGCCGCACTTGGAATATTGTGTTCAATTCTGGTCGCCACACTACCAGAAGGATGTGGAGGCTTTGGAGAGGGTACAGAAAATAATTACCAGGATGTTGCCTGGTATGGAGGGCATTAGCTATGAGGAGAGGTTGGAGAAACTTGGTTTGTTCTCACTGGAGTGACGGAGGTTGAGGAGAAACCTGATAGAAGTCTACACGATTATGAGAGGCATGGACAGAGTAGATAGTCAGAAGCTTTTTCCCAGGGTGGAAATGTCAATTACGAGGGAGCATAGGTTTAAGGTGCGAGGGGCAAGGTTTAAAGGAGATGTACGAGGCAGAATTTATACACAGAGTAGTGGGTGCCTGGAACTCGTTGCCGGGGGAGGTAGTGTCTTTTAAGGGGCGTCTTGACAAATACATGAATAGGATGGGAATAGAGGGATATGGTCCCCGGAAGGGTAGGGCGGGGGGGGTTTAGTTAAGTCGGGCAGCATGGTCGGTGCAGGCTTGGAGGGCCGAAAGGCCTGTTCCTGTGCTGTAATTTTCTTTGTTCTTTGTTCTTTGGGAGTGCCGCACTGTCAGAGGGTCAGTACTGAGAGAGTGCCGCACAGACAGAGGGTCAGTACTGAGGGAGTGCCGCACTGTCAGAGGGTCAGTACTGAGGGAGTGCTGCACTGTCAGAGGGTCAGTACTGAGGGAGTGCCGCACTGTCAGAGGATCAGTACTGAGGAGTGCCGCACTGTCAGAGGGTCAGTACTGAGGGAGTGCCGCACTGTCAGAGGGTCAGTACTGAGAGAGTGCCGCACAGACAGAGGGTCAGTACTGAGGGAGTGCTGCACTGTCAGAGGGTCAGTACTGAGGGAGTGCTGCACTGTCAGAGGGTCAGTACTGAGGGAGTGCCGCACTGTCAGAGGATCAGTACTGAGGGAGTGCCGCACAGACAGAGGGTCAGTACTGAGGGAGTGCCGCACTGTCAGAGGGTCAGTACTGAGGGAGTGCTGCACTGTCAGAGGGTCAGTACTGAGGGAGTGCTGCACTGTCAGAGGGTCAGTACTGAGGGAGTGCCGCACTGTCAGAGGATCAGTACTGAGGAGTGCCGCACTGTCAGAGGGTCAGTACTGAGGGAGTGCCGCACTGTCAGAGGGTCAGTACTGAGGGAGTGCTGCACTGTCAGAGGGTCAGTACTGAGGGAGTGCTGCACTGTCAGAGGGTCAGTACTGAGGGAGTGCCGCACTGTCAGAGGATCAGTACTGAGGAGTGCCGCACTGTCAGAGGGTCAGTACTGAGGCAGTGCTGCACTGTCAGAGAGTCATTGCTGAGGGAGTGCTGCACTGTCAGAGGGTCAGTGCTGAGGGAGTGCCGCACTGTCAGAGGGTCAGTGCTGAGGGAGTGCCGCACTGTCAAAGGGTCAGTGCTGAGGGAGTGCCGCACTGTCAGAGGGTCAGTGCTGAGGGAGTGCCGCACTGTCAAAGGGTCAGTGCTGAGAGAGTGCCGCACTGTCAGAGGGTCAGTACTGAGGAAGCGCCGCACTGTCAAAGGGTCAGTACTGAGGGAGTGCCGCACTGTCAGAGGGTCAGTACTGAGGGAATGCCGCACTGTCAAAGGGTCAGATCTGAGGGAGTGTCGCACTGTCAGAGGGCCAGTACTGAGGGAATGCCGCACTGTCAAAGGGTCAGTACTGAGGGAGTGCCGCACTGTCAGAGGGTCAGTACTGAGGGAGTGCCGCACTGTCAGAGAGTCAGTGCTGAGGGAGTGCCACACTGTCAGAGGGTCAGTGCCGCACAGTCAGAGAGTCAGTGCTGAGGGAGTGCCTCACTGTCAGAGGGTCAGTACTGAGGGAGTGCCGCACTGTCAGAGGGTCAGTACTGAGGGAGTGCTGCACTGTCAGAGGGTCAGTACTGAGGGAGTGCCGCACTGTCAGAGGGTCAGTACTGAGGGAGTGCTGCACTGTCAGAGGGTCAGTACTGAGGGAGTGCCGCACTGTCAGAGGGTCAGTACTGAGGGAGTGCTGCACTGTCAGAGGGTCAGTACTGAGGGAGTGCCGCACTGTCAGAGGGTCAGTGCTGAGGGAGTGCCGCACTGTCAGAGGGTCAGTACTGAGGGAGTGCCGCACTGTCAGAGGGTCAGTGCTGAGGGAGTGCCG